>NC_058045.1:23333766-23633766 GCF_020085105.1 Siniperca chuatsi | reverse complement strand
AAAACAATTAATCAGCAGATAAATTGTAAATTAAAATTATTGTTAGTTGCAGCCCTAAAGGTATTATTATAGGCCAAAGCATGCAGTGTATAGGGATGATTAAGAATATAAAAATGAGTCTGCTTCTTGTTATGTTTACGTTTATTATTTGAAAAAATTAATTAATGATTATTTGAAAAAATGGGTCTGCCAATTGAATAAAAGATTAAACAAGCCTATTGCATAAAAACAGTAATGTTGTGCAGTCGCATAATCAAGTGGTACAAGCCATGTAAAACAAACAGATGAACTGTAATGTGTAGGTCATATTAGTACTTAATCAATTTTGAAGCAGTATATATTTAGCCTTGTGTTTTAAGTAGGTTGTCATATACCAAAAATTATGCTTTTTGTTTTTTATTTCAGTTTAATGCATCAAATCATCTATATCAGAAATTTGTATCCACAGTGTAACTAGGAGGAAAAAAATGCAAAACATGAATTATTGTCATAAAAACCCCTCATTTTAAACCTGCTCACTTTGACTCTCAAGACTCCCATGTCAGTCTCAAACAGATAGGGCTTGGCTAGTATCACTTTAGTTATGTGATGTGGCTTTTTTGATAGACCTTTCCTGTGCAAATAGCATCCTCTACAACTTATTCTTTTCCCCCAATCTCTCTCTCTCTGTCTTGCTCCACACAGATCGATGCGTCATGCCTTACATGGGAAGGACAGCAGTTCCAGGGAAAGAGAGCAATTGTTGAGAAACTCACTGTGAGTTTATCTAGTAGCTTAATGCTATATACAGAGGTAACGTGTAACAGGTGGTGGGTGGTCCAAGTGCACACACGAAACCAGGTAACTGTGCGAAATCTGGTTATGTAGGGAATCAGACAACCCAATAACATGCACTGTAGTAACCTGGTTACTGTAAAATCCGTGTATGCATGCAGCAGTTATGTAATCAGATTTCTCCCCAATCTTTTTGGAACCATAGTTCCAAGTGTATTGGTGATACAAGCTACAATATGCTACTTCCTGTGTGTGTGCGCATTTAAAACGGTGCAATGAGAGGACAGAATTTTAACTCAACTGTTCCGCTGTTAGAAACCAACTTATTTGGACATATAGCGACCACTTTGTGTCAGAATCAGTTTTAGTATCCTCATCTTTAGTGAGGATTATACTTATTATTATAGATTATCGTTATTATTTCTCAAGTTTTAATGAAAATAATTCAAGATAAATTAGAGGAATCTTAGGCAAATGGTTTGATTTCTTATATTTTTTCAGTGTCTGATATTCCTGTGTTAATCGTCCTCTTGTGTGTTTGTCCTCTATGCGTGTGTGCCAGAGTCTCCCCTTCACAAAAATAGGGCATAGTATAACAGCGCAGGACCACCAGCCAACTCCAGACTGCTGCATCTTGAGTATGGTTGTAGGACAGCTAAAAGTAAGTAGTGCTATTGTTCACACCTTATTTAAGAGCATGTTATCTGTCTTGCAGCCAAATCATCACACATCAAGGCTGTTTACACCAGGCATTAGAATGTGTCTCGAATGACCCCTTGTATATGCAAAAAACACTTACATCATTTCTGTTTGCAAAGACAAATGCGTTGTTGTTTTTAACCTGAATTTGTTGAATATATTGTTTATCAGACCACAAATGAGACAAGAATCAGGTTAGAAAAAACGATAAACGCCACCGGAGCGGAGTGGGTATTTTGGTGAAACTAGATCATATTTTATGGAGAAAATATTTTCTGATTTTCCCTCTGATGTCCTTCAGCTGCTCTGCCCCACCTCTGTGATTTACTGAGTTTGCTGATGGACCGAGCTTTACTTGTTGATAAAGTAACCGCTAACTGTAGCTGCCATTAGCTAGTTAGCTGTGCAACTAGCCTTCCTATTAGCTTTAAAGGTTAAATAAAGCTTTATTAGCTTTTAATAAGTTAAACCTCCTCTTCCCGGCAGTCCAAAGCTCCTGTGCTAGCGCCGTAAACAGCAACACTTCCTCTGTGCTCCGAGCTCCCAGTCTGGGCAGAGTCAGCTAGCGTTAATAAGACCGCTATCTGCAGCTAGCGGTTACTTACAACAAGTAAAACTATCTGTCCATCAGAAAACTCTGTAAATCACAGAGAGTTGAGGCAGAGCAGCCGGAGGACATCAACCAGTGTGTTTCATGTGTAACGTTACTCCATCCATGAGAATCCATTTTGCCTGTTGTTGTTGTGGCTTCTTGTTGTTTCGCACTTTACTTTCGCTTATGCAGAGGACGTCAGTTGAGTAGGCGGTCCTTCAATGTGGCCTAGGACTCATTTGTGTACACACTGCTAAAAGAATGTGGCCATATGCGGCCCAGACCACCTCCGAATGTGGTCTGAGGAATTGGATCTCAATGTGTCCTCAATGCGTCTTGGGTGCATTCACATCTGTACGTCACCCAAGACGCATGTTAATGCCAGGTGTAAACAGGGTCATTGAATCTTAAAGTAAATAAGGTTAATCATGTGTTTCAAATAATTTCTGTTACCATACTATCGATTCACCTTATCAGAATCCAATTACTGTTCTTTCATTTAAAAGTAGAATGTATGACCAAGCAACATATTGTATACTCTCATGAAATATTTTGTGCATGTGTATATAATGGAGAAAAGATATTCTGGATATATCTGCTTACTTGGATGCTTGACTTACCCAGAAAAGCACCTTTCAATATTGTGCTTCTGACACCTCAATACACCTGAGATAATGTCCATCTGCACACAAGTGGTGAATTCTTTGTACAACGTAGGCTAGCAGAGACACACCAACCCCTCTTATCTTAGCATACTTAATATCTTAGTTCTTATTTCTAGCTGTTGCAAAAACAACACAAATATAGGAAGATTTTACACAGAGCAAACATTAACATTACTTGCAAATGACATTTGTCCCTATAGTCTTGGCAGTTGGTATTATCACTTCCAGCAGTTCTTGTATTCGTCTTCATTTACTGAATTGGGTAGAAATTATGCACAGAAAAACTTGGGACAACAGACAAACTATCTTGGTTCCTTCAAAGAGTACTCCACCAATTTAGCATCACACTCCTATAACATTGTTGGACTCACGGTGGACAGTTTTGAAATGAGGATCAAAAACAATGCAGCAGAAGCAGAGATAGTCTTTTTTAATCCATTCCACATTACCTAAATTTTTTTCATTTTTTCACCCCAACCGACGCTGACTCAAGTGGCATCACTTGAGGCAATTTATCAGACTTCACACAGCTCCCTTTTGAGCCACAAAAGGCTCCCCAAGACTCACCGAGACCTGTAAATGGACTTTGATGTGTAAAATCGGTGGAGTTCCCCTTTCAGTGTCCATACGATGGCTGCTTCAGCCAGTATCTCCAGCCTGTACTTCTGACCTGGTGCTTGTCCAAACTTGAGCCTCTTTTCCTGCAGTCCCTCTTCGGGGAAAAACTTGCTTTTCCCACACACACAAAGGAATCATCAACGTCAGTGTGCTAAGCTAACTTCAGCATTGAATTTAGTGAAATTCGTAAACTATATGCCTATTCACAAATGTAGTAGCCCCATGTGACTGCTGAGATTTCACCATGCATTACTTTTCCTGGTGAAAATGTGTTTTTAAATGTTGTGTTTCACAGTTCCCTGAACTCTGTAACACAGAGTATGAGTTTTCTTCCATCACTCTCTACCTCCCATGCTTGCATTTGTCACTTCTGGCTAGGTCACATGGAGCTGTTATCTCATTGGTTGCGCTTTGAAAGGTCAGCGGCAACCAAGGTCAAAGTTGAAATAATTTGAACAATTTTGAGTGGTGCGCCATGCCAAGGGTAGCTTTCCACCTATCGGGTGGCACCGCTCTCCCTATAGGAAAACAACGGCACAGCGGTTTTACCGCTGATCCTGCATGGGCACCTTAACACTGAATGTAAGCGTTTTATCAGCGCTTATCATTGCGCATTAGTAAACAACCAGTTCCAACCCGGCATTCTAACGGAATGATAATTCGCTCTCATCAGCAATATTATGTACTGCTTTCTACTTGTAAGGCTAGTATGCTTTCTAGTCAACTAATTTTGAATTTCCCATTCAGTGATGGTGCTTATAGTGATCAGTTTAAGCCAACTTTTGACTCTGGGCTCGGTTGCTTTGTTGCGGTGAATTATGCTAGCTAGCTAGCTCGATAGCTAACAATCACAGTCTTTAAAATGAGTGATAAATATGCTCTTTGTTTTGTTAGATGCCGTAATGCAAAATTTATCTTCGGTGATTCCAGCCCACTATGACAGGTATCAGATGAACCGTCTCTGCATTGTTTTACGTTCCTACGTCTTAGGCAGGGCGCAAAAACATTTACACGCTGTGCCTAAGCCTTATAACGACAGGGAAAACCAAGGCTATACTGCTGACTTTGTTCTGAACCCCTACTATTTCTGTTTGTGTGTGTGTGTGTGTTTGCAGGCAGATGACGACCCCATCATGGGTTTCCATCAGAGTTTCATCCTGAAGAACATTAACGATGCATGGGTGTGCACCAATGACATGTTCAGGCTGGCCATTCACAACTTTGGCTAACCCCCCTCCCCACTCTGGTGGGCAGGGGCAGCCATAGTGAAGGGCACTGTGTGATGAAGTATGGAGGGAGGACTTGAGGATGGAGAGAAGAGAGAACACTCATTCCTCCCTCCTGCTGTCTCATTTACACCTGTTTGACAAACAGGAAAACACCGGATTCTAGATGTCAATCACTGAACCTCATCCAGGTGGGTTTTCAGACCACCCCAGCCAGTAGAACTGCGATGTGTTTCTTTGCTGAGAGCCGGCCGACCAATCAGATGCCCCTGTCTGCCACTCCGCTGATCTGCATGATGCTGGGAGCCCCCCATTACAATATCTACACTCAAGCCACCAGAAAGACAAACAACTGACCGACGCCATTAACTCATACTGTGCTCTGCTCTCCACCCTTCTTTACTTAAGTCTAACCCATTCTCCTCTACTGTTGACTCCACTGCTGTCAACTCGGTTCTGTTAGCACTGTTGTTGACTGGTTTTAGATCCATGTTCAGGTTCAGAGTCGGCTTCATCAGTTCCGACTTCTTGTGTTGTAAGTTGTTTTTAGAGGCCACTTGTGTGTTGCCTTAGTGTGTTTAACTGAGTTTTATCTTCCTTTATACAATTGTTTACTTTGCCATGATTCACTCTGTCATGCCAGGTTTTGCTCTTGCAAACCAAAGAGTCATGGAGGACATAAAGTGTGACCTTGCTGTGCGATTGGCTCTGATCCTGCATTCTCTCTTTCTCTCTGTCTCTTGCTCTTTCTGTCTCTCTCAATCTCTGTCATAATCTTTCTCTCTCACACACATGTCTGGCAGTTACCATGGACTACAGCCACAATAGACAATAAAATCTGGACTTTTTTCTTAATGGTGTGGCCTTGTCTCTCCATATCATTCTCTATGGCTGATTGTTTTCCCAATCCTTCATTTATCGCTCCACAGTAAGTCTTCGTACAAGTGTTGTCTTTTAAGTGCATATTATTTTTGCTTTCTGCAAATGTATTGGTTTGGGTGACCTTATTACAGAAGATCAGCTGGAAAAATGTTTATATTGATTGTGATCCAGTTAATTGAGAAAATTTTCAAATAAATGCACTTGTCAGCCAGAGGTTCACTGAATGGTAGTCGGGCTGATACTGACCTTATTAAGGATTGTGTATTGGCCAGATGGGACCAATCCACATTAAATTCAGTTTGTCAGCGTTATTATAAAATTCAGTCTTTCCATTGTATCACTTACATTTATAAGTCATGATGGGCTGCTGACTCAGCTTTTAGTGTCACAGCATTCCCTGGCCTGATGTCACCTTGCATAAAAATATGGCCAATGAGTTCCACCCTGGGGGGTATATAGGAAAGAGAGCACTGGTATTGGATCGGCAATTCACTTCCTCAAAAGGTGCAGCAGCACTTTGCTGATGCAGCTGTGCACAGACTTCCCCTTGCTGATTGCATCAATTACATTTGTACAGTCTCAGAGAGTTAAGGAGGACACGAGACTGCTGCAGGTCTGCACGTAGGAGCCAGTCACCTGGCATGCTCATGAGTCAGAACCTATATATATAGTCTGGAGTGTGCCCCTCTGAATAAATAATAGGTTTTCAGTCTTTAATAATAATTAAGAAATTGGTTAACTAAAATAGCAATAAATGAATTAATCAAACTTGTATTGAAATTATGCCATCAAAACTCAAAGTTAAATGTTACTTTCACGTTCTCTAAAAAAAAAAAAGGGATAACTGGATTTCTATTTAACATGCTGAGGCTCTTCATTGTTCCAGGAATATGAGTTGAAGTGGTTTTCACCACTTAACATAAATGCCAGCGTCATGTCGACATTTTCCACGTGTACACAAGAATATCAAAAACTTGTAGGTGTAATTTATAACTTCAGAAGCCTCTCTCCCGAGGCGTATGCAGGTAAAACCAAAATGGCCAGTAAAGGAAAAGTGAGGGAGCATAAATGTTTTGATAAAATGTATAACTTCACCTAGAAATGTCATTGAAGAAACCTTTTATATCAGAGCTCTTCAGTGCATGGGGATAGAAAAAGTAATAGCAGGCTGCAGGAGCAGTGAATTTGAGTAAACTTCTTCAGAAAGGCATCCTGGATATATTAACGCAAAACTGTGCAACTAGGAAGCCTCAGTCAGGAGCCTTTCTGCATTCAAAATGAATACAGCAAATGGGAACTGAACTTGTTTTTGAGTGTTAACCACTTTGCATCTATTTGGACATTAGTACGACAATATGAATGCTTAAATTAAATTTCATGATAACAGTTGGTTGAGTATATTAATCTTTCAATTTATTACTTCATGCATATGAAATATGAAAAGTGTTATTTGTTCTGAGCTGCCACCTTGATGGCTTTAAAGTATGGGACACTAAGGATTTGGTCTGACTTGCTCTAAGGGATTCTGACAAATACAAAATAGAGAAAAGTGTCTGTCCAGCTGGATTTTTGTGGGTGCCACAACACATTGGGGTTGTATGCCTTGTAGTGTACACTATGTCTGAACCTTATCACAAGTTGAGGTAGGAACCAATGACCTGACACAGACATGAGTCGGAGCCTACGCCGCGTACATAACGGAAGTTTAGACGGTTGCTCTGGGTGAACGAAGGGAACACTGACAGCATCGCATCAAACAAGAAATAATTTTCTCCCCCTAAATTAACCCAGTCTTCCCTTTCCCTCACACATGGCGTCCAATTCTAATATGGATATTGAGGGTGCGACCCAGCATCTCCGGGACATACTCAAGCTCGACCGTCCCGGGAACAGCACCGGTAAGTTGGACCGGGAATGAAAAGCAGCTGCGGTAGTTTAGGCCGCAGAAGCTAATGGAATGCTTGCTAGCTGGCTAAAGTGGTACCTAGCTAACGTGAGTTAGTTTAGCGCGCCGCTGTGCTGGAGTAAAGTTAGCTCAACAGCAGTTTCACTATCTGTTAACTAAAGGCAATCCATCGCGTGGAAGCACAATTTGGATGTTAATTAATTTACACAAGTATTTTGTCACTAATTTCCGCGAGGCAACGAATGTGTTCAATTTCGTCGTAATGTTAGAGCGCTAACTGCGTCGGAAAGGTCTCTAGTATTTTATCGTCCCCAGTGTTAGCTAGCTACGTTACGAACCAACGTTAGCTTATCGTTATGTCTCATTCTATTTTCTGGTATAGAAAAACTGGGTCGTTTGCTGCCAAGTGACGAAAAAGTAAATAAAATGTTTCGTTTATTCGAAAATATCTCTGTAACACCTGCTCATTTGAGGCTTCAAAGCAGTACATTTTGTTGTGTCACATCGTTTAGCAAGAATAATTTTACTGCTCTCAAGAATTAGCTTCAGCCTCCAAAACTGCGTAGAAGGTCGGTGTTTGGCTAATTTGGTTACACTCATTTCAGGTTTGTTTGTGCTACTTTCAATCTAGTAATAATCAGTCATTTAGAAACTCACACCTGTCAAAATGATCTAGTGTTTTAACGAAGACACTACCGGCTTTAGGGAAATTGAAGAAAAGGAAACACAGGTGTCTTAAAGTGTAAACTCAATCCTGCTCCAGAATATCCTCCCTGAACTAAAGTTATTTACCTTTTTTGTATCGCAGTATTTTGCTGTATTTCAGCATACACCAGTACACCATATTCACATACATATGTTTATATGGTTATAGACTGTGGAGGAACATTTAATACATTTGAGCATGTGTATTAGCAAGGCTTTGGAACTGGTAATCGTAAAGTGAATGCAGTCATTATTAATGTTAATAGTGCCACCTGTGGTTTTCCTGCTTTGATTTATCATTATGTGTATGAAAAAGGTATTATGCTACAGAAAGAAGGGGATTGATTGGTGTCTGCAGGGGAGAATGGTGTGATTAGCATTTTGCAGACACCATTCTCCTTACATTAAAAGCATATCAACAGGTATGTAGTAGGAGCCTTTCCAGTAGTAATTTGTGACTGTTTGTCCAAATAATTAAATATATTAAAACTATAACTAAACATTTTAATAACACAAATATTTATACTATTATCAAATTAAATCATTTGATAAGGATGATGGTGACATGATTTTTCTCTAATGGAAGATTGCAGAATCACCTCCAGTTATTTGAGTTTAGTTACTGAGGAGTAGGGCAGATATTTGATTACACTCTCCCTGGAATATTAATATCATCCGAATGGGGCTTTACCAATATAAGAAAGTTGTAAATTCTGACTTTCTGATAAGTAAAACTATAGTCAATATGTGAATATTGACTTGGCATTCAATGTCTTTCCTCAGATGCACAATCAAGTGACGGTCTGAGAATGCCGTCTTTCAATGGAGAGCTGAATGGGTTATTGGGAGCAGCAGGTCTTCTAGGAAGCAGTGATCGCTCAACCATGTCAGAATCTACCAGACCCATTTCCACAGACATCAGCAGCGCCCAGGAGACTCAGATAATGTGAGTGGGTTCTTCGAATCAGTAACTTGCACAACTTTGCTGTTAGGCTGAATTTGTCACATGAAGCATAAGCACATAGAGATGCATCCATATCCATATTAAACTTAAATGTATGTGCTGTGATTTCAGCTGCCTTTCAGGTGATGGCTCCACCTGTATCCCCATCACCTCCAACAGTGTGGAGATTGTGGCGAGTCAAGATTCCAGCATCAACAGCAAGGCTCGTGGCAGCAACAAGGTAAGAAGCCAAATCATCTACAACGAAATAGCACTGTCCATTTTGTGTATACATCAGCAAGACAGAAATGTGGACACCTGCAACAGTTAAGAGCTTGCTTTTGTACAAGTGACAAGCTACTGTTCTTTCTAAAAATTCAGATTCCTGAATCCCTGAAAGGGGAAGGAAGAGTTGATTTTACTGTATATTACCACAGAAGTAAAGGTTTTATGAGTTTAGTGCTTCATTTTGAATGGTCTAGTTTTGGCTCTTGAAGACCTCAGCCTCATGGTTTAAAAAAAGTCATTATGAACTTTGTTCAGAGATTATTAATTAATTTTGAATGGTGAATTTGTTTTTCATTCAGGTGAAGATTCAACCTGTTGCCAAGTACGACTGGGAACACAAGTATTATTATGGAAGACTGATAGCCGTGTCCAACTCCTTCCTGGCCTACGCCATCAGAGGTGAGAGTCCTGGAGTGCCTGTTATTTCCACCACATACCACTACAAACCTAGTGGTATGGTCACTGTAGTTTTTGTTAAAAAACAATCTAAACAACTAACTCTTGCTAGTTTTTACTCCGTTGTGTTTTGGATGCTGTGTTTTGTGTATTGCATGTCGTTCGTTTGATGTTTTATATTATAACGTTTGTTTTGCTTCAGCTACCCTCAGGCAGCAGGCACTCTGTATTCCGCCATATTGCCCAGTTAGTGTCGTTGCCTTGGCAATGCGCGTCCATGAATTTGGGGGGCGGAGCACTGAAGGGAGACATGTATTTGTTTGGCTGTTGAGTTCAAATAGCAACAATCTTTCTCCAGAATCGCTTGCCCCAACCATGTCCCTGTTACTCTGGATAATACCCACCTCACTGTTTGCAGTTTACATAGTAATTTTCTTGGTAGAAAGTATTTCTAATGAAAACTGGTGTGTTGGTGTATTTGTGTGTGTGTGTGTGTGTAAGAGGGCCACAGGTCTAGAGTAAATGTCCTAAAAGTATTATCCCATTCCTCTAAACAGATGTTTTGATATAACATGATGAGATCCTATGAGTTTATAGTTTTCTCAAGTGAATCGAGTGCTGTGATACCCAGGCTCCTTGGTTTATCTTTAAAATAAACCTCTCCTCCCTCAGGAGCCAACAACCATGCAATGATTCGTGTCCTGAGTGTGGGTTTTGCTGAGCGCTCCCTACTGAAGGGCTTCACTGGAGCTGTCACAGATCTGGCTTTTGCCCACCTCGACTCCTCCCTGTTGGGTTGTGTAGATGAAGCGGGCAACCTGATGGTCTGGCAGCTCACCTGCACTGGAAGCAAGATACTGTATCCTGACATGTGGGAGAAACTGAAAAGGAGTGTGTAGGAGGATGTGCAGGTCTATGTGTGTGTCTGTAGAGTGGATGTTACTACTTGTCTTTGCACTGTTTATTTCATCTTATTTCTGTGTGTACTTGTAAGTGCAAATAATCACTCACAGCAGCCCAAACTGCACACAACACAGCCTGTTTTTGGCATAGTAATCAGTCAAGAAATAGTCTTTTCTCCCATTTTCCTTAACCCATCCTCCCTACAGTGATCAGGTGGTGGTTCATATCCGACGGCCAGAGGATACGCCGCTGAACTCCCACCGTCGCCTCATCTGGTGCCCGTTCATCCAGGATGACAATGAGGAGAACCAGGATGACACCAGCCAGACTTTAGCCCTTCTACATGAAGACAGGGTATCAGTGTTGTTCACAGAAATGTTTGTCTTAGACACTGTTTTTACAATTTAGAACTTCAGACATTGTTCTTGAATCAAAATGGATGCCTCAAAAGAATATACTTGTATAAACATCTCCACTTATACAGTAGTTAAGACGTAACATGTTTTTACAGTCTCATGTCAAGTTACACATAGGGGAATGATCATACACACATGCATGATTTTAACTTTACAAAGAAGAAAGAACCCTGGTATCAGATCAATACTCCCTTAGTTAAGGTATCAGGAGAGAGAAAAGTGGGAACTTTGTATCCCTAATGTTATCCTCTTCTCCATCTAGGCTGAGGTGTGGGACCTGGAACTCTTGAGAGCCAACAACAGTAGTTGGCCCATTGATGCCACAGATCTAAAAGAAGGCCTCATCACAATCAAGGGACATACCCAGGTAGGGGTCAGGATAAAGCAGTAATGTAAGAATTCTTGCAGATTGTTGAATAGCGCTTAACCAGTCAAGTATTAATTCAGTGCAGTACACTCAAATGATTTTCTGCTACTGTCCTCAGGGCTTACTAACTTTTAAAAGTGGTTGCCAGGCTGGCAATCAGGCATCAGCTTTTGTTTGCCAAAACTGAAAGCATGGTTGCCATTTTTAGTCACCTTATGTTTTGAGTAATTAAGATACTATGCAGTTATACGTCAGCTTAATAATGAAAATGTGACATAAAAGAATGTTTAGAAGCTTTATTACATTAACTGAACAAAATTGTTTGTAGTTTGTTTTATTTGATACTTTACACAATCAGTTAACGTGTCCACCCTCAATTCCTGGTATACAAAATACCAGCATTTGTGATGTTGACGGGTTAGTCGAACTTTTCAGCCCATCGCCCCATCTGAGTCTGAACACAGTGTAGAAACAGAGTACAGTGTTCCCCTCCCCTAGGTTGACTGGTTTGGAGGGGCAGGGGAGTGAACGGGCCGCAAGGGCGGGAGGGTGGTGTAATAACTGTCAAGGTTCGTAGACAAAACAGTTGTTTTTTACTAGTCATCATTATTGGCTTAAGCTTATGGCATTTTACACAGCATAAATTAGCATAGCAGCTAGCGGACTTTTCCTCTACTCATAGCTTAACAATTCTACTTTTTCTTACTCACCGTTGGTTTGAGTCACTGCATCTCCCCACAGAACACCACGGTTGAATTTCAGCGTTGCGTAACGAGTTGCCGTCAATTCGAGTAATGTTTACTTCACCTGTCTCCCCTCCCCTCCGCTCCGCTCCGTCTGTGTGCTCAGTCCCGCCCTCGGTGAAACACAGGATGCAGACAGAGGAGAGTAGAGAAACTAGCTTGACCGGTATGCTGGCATCTATAAAAGGAATTGATAAGCTCTATGGCATACGATTTTGATGGATTGGACAATTTGGAACTGGAACCGGTTCTCGATTCCCATCCCTAGTTGCCACTGATGACAAGGCCAAGAATTGGTTGCCAGTTTCTCAAAATGGTTGCCAATGGCAACCTGGCAACCGTTACTGTCGATATTTTCATTAGAAAAAGTAAAACCACAGTGAGAAAAAAGTGGTATGCTGTATAATTTTGGGTTTGTTACATAGATTCCTTGCGGTATTGATCGTGTATGTTGTTTCATGTCTGCCCCTCCAGCGAGTCAGTGAAGGGGCCCTGTCTCCAGATGGAACCGTGTTAGCCACAGCCAGCCATGATGGATACATCAAGTTCTGGCAGATATACATAGAAGGGGGACAGGACAAACCGAGGTAAGCAAGGAGGGTGTTTTTTACTCATTTACTTTTACGCTGTATCATGTAAATGTAAATTCTTATCACCAAAAAATTGCTGAATTTTCTGAACGAAATAAAACATGAGGTCCTTGATGTAGTCTGTCACCTATTGACTTTTTGTCTGCGTTTGTCCCTCTCTCCTACTCTGCGGTTGTGGGTTGTTCTTCCTATCTTTTCTTCACTTTTTCACTTTTCTTTACTCTCTTTCATCCAGATGTCTTCATGAATTGCGGCCTCACAGAGGACGTCCCCTCTCCTGCCTTCTTTTCTGTGACAACCACAAGAGACAGGACCCCGAGTTAGTATACACCGGTGCACACACAGCTTTTGGGGAAAATTGTGACATGAATATATTCATCTGAGGCTGTTGCTGTTTGAATTTTAGTTGGTTTACATTCTCTTTCTCCTCATCTTTGTCACCTCTGATCCCTTCTACTTTGCTCTTTGTAGGGTTCCTTTCTGGCGGTTCCTGATTACTGGAGCAGATCAGAACCAGGAGTTAAAAATGTGGTGCACTGTTTCCTGGACCTGTTTACAGACCATCAGGTTAATGCTTTACTCAATCATTATAAGTCCTTTTTATGCACCGTGTCCTGTGTATGTCTGCCTGGAAGTCTCCTATCAAATAGATGCTTCAGATCAAATCCAAATTTAGTTCTCAATAGATTTGTGGATGTAAGCTCATCCCAGTAATTTACATTGTTGTTTAAGAGTACCAGATTTAAAGATACTAATGGAGGTGTTTTTTTGTTGTTGTTTTTTTTAGGTTTTCTCCAGATCTGTTCAACTCATCAGTTCTGCCAAGTCTGAAGGCCAGTCTGGACCTCTCTGCTGAGTATCTCATTCTCACTGACGTACAGAGGAAGGTCAGCACAATGTTGTCAGTTGTGTGGTTTAAGTCATGTTCACAAGTAATTGTTTTAACAAATAATATTGCTCAACCACTTTTTTCCCCTTAATAGATATTTACATTTTAAGCATTTTCCTGTCACTTTTTAATCACTCAATGTCACTCAATTGATCTACAGCATTAATCTGAAGATAAACACTAAGATACTCAAACAAAGAGAGAGCCAGTTTGAGTTAGTCTTGTTTAAAAGGCCACTCTTTCTATAATTAGGGTTAGTCTGTCTGTGAAACTGTCCCAATTATTTTTGAAGTGCTGGACTTTTTGGACCAAACCATTTTCTTTGCCACCGACATTACCACTTTATGCTCTGCCTAGCTTCATACTTTGCTGATGTCATTCTTTGCCAGGTTCTGTATGTGATGGAGCTGCGGCAGGACCTGGAGAAAGGCAAGGCCACTTTCACAGCGGTATCAGAGTTCCTGCTGACCCACCCTGTTCTCAGTTTTGGGGTTCGGGAAGTCGCCTACAGCCGATTGCGACACACTGAGGTCCTCCCTGCAGAGGAGGAGAGTGAGAGTCTCACAACAGGTGCGCATGTGCACTCATACACACAAACACATATACACTTGCATCACTGCAGTCTTTTGATCATTTCTGTTACCAAGTGATTTTTTTCTATCAATATATGGTATGTTCTTAGCCATTTAGATATTCCAAGAGCTGTTACACACACACACACACACACACACACAATGTATTTGTTTCATTTATTTCATCTTTCATTTGGTATTTTTTTGGGAACACTGCTGAATTCAAAGGGGTCATTAAATATGTAGCAGTATTGATCCTAATTAACAGCTTTACTTTGTGTGTGTGTGTGTGTGTGTGTGTGTGTGTGTGTTTGTTTGTTTGTTTTGTCTTCCAGAGGGCACTCAAGGACCCACAGAGTCCAAGTCTGGGATCCAAATTAAACTCTACTGTGTTCACACCAAGTAAGTTTCCTCCTACTATCTGATGTTAGTGTTAAGATCGTGTTGGCTTGAGTGGAATAGAGTTAAGCTAATGTCCCCAAGGGGTAATTTGGCTTACAGACATAATAATAATAATAATAATAAATGCAAAATTACCAAAGACTAGATTTTCATTTCTAACAGTCAAGTTAATTGAATCACAATGTTTCAGATTTTGAGAAGCATGCAGCAGGTCTGCAATTATGTTATTGTGGAGTCCGGCGTGAGAAGCTTGCGATGGGCCTAATTCTTAATAATTTGGATGGTCTTAAATTTGTTGTTTGTGTCTGTGTGTGTTTTCAGGAGTCTGCAGGATGTCCAGATCTGGTTTCAGCCTAACTTGAGTTCCAGCTCTGCAGTCTTCCTGCCCCATTCTGATTCTCAGGATGGTTTTGGTAAGTCATAGTCCCAAGAATTCAAAATAATGCAGACGTAAAGGACAAATCCATCACAAGCATTATTGACCAGTTTTGAACTAACAAATGATAAAGCTTTTCTCTTCAACTCCAGCTCTCCTCCTGCGCCCTCTCTGATCTTCCCTTTTCATTTCACCTCTCCTCCCCTCCATCTTTTGCTTTGGTTTTTGACCTCACATATTTGCCACACAAATGAAGCATACTCAACATTTTGTGTGTCCAGCAGGATTTTCAGACCATCTCACTGACCAGAGCTCTGACAAGGAATCGGGAAGTGGATCCCAGACCGACCTAAGGAAGATCCCATCGCTTCCTGCTCCCACTGACTTCCTGTCAAACTCGGCCACCAACAGCGGGACGATGCCCAAGCTGATGACTCCCGATGCCTTCATGACACCAAGTACTTCGGTAGGAACACATACGAGCCTTGTACTACTACTGCTACTCTCTACCTTTCATTAATAAATGTCTGGTTGATGTCTGAGTTTCACTCTAGCTTGCAGTTAACAAAACAGTCAAAAACACTGAAGCATGTTCAGTGCAAACTTGTTCATTTGCTGAAGCTGAACATTTGTCGCCTAGCAACATCTCGCCCCATGAATAGCACCTCCTCCCACGTATCGGTCGAGTGCTGCTACCAGCACTCGGTAGACACAAGCCCATAACCCTGTTAATACACATTCTGTACAAACTAAAGGCCTACTTTATCTTTGGCTGTTTGAGTTGTACCTTCATGTAAACTCAAACAGCCAAAGATAAAGTAGGTCTTCATTTTTATCCATGTGTGAAGCGAGAGGCAGGGAGATTCTTAATATCTTCGGTTTGAGATTTCATGTGATTTCCTGCAAAATGTTAACTGACAAACATCGAGAAGTATGGCATGGAAAATTATGCAGGATAAAAATGTAGCAACAGTGTTTGTTTTTAACCATTGAGTAGTTAGTGATTTTCCAAACCCTTCATTATATTTGCTGACGTAGATCACTTTTTTTGTCACCCTAGGTTCCAGCTTCTCCTGGCAGCAGCGCCAGCAGTCTGACCATTGTGACAGCTATCAGCAGCAACTCTGACTCAACTAACAGGTGAGCTTTTTATATGAAGTTTAGAAGGGATAAGATTGTAACAAAGTGATTATTAGTGACCAGCGTCTGTAATACAGAATCTCCAGCTGAAATTTTATGATGTGGTAATGTGAAACATTCTTGTCATCTCTGTCCTTATTATATGCACTTGGAGTCATTCCAGTTGGAATTAGATTGTATGGGTCTTTACAGAATGTTTACAACAATGCACAATTTCAACTATTTGAATTGTTAAACTTCTTCAGTGCTGATTACCTCAAATTATCCCAGTTATATAGACAGAATTTACTAGTACGGTGTTTCCTGTTGGGGTATTTCCTTTAGTGTTAACAATGGTATGTTTGACTGTTAACTATTGACCATTGCTACATATCAGCCTCTGTCTTCCTCTGTTAATTTTACATACGGACTCTGTTTATCACCAGTAGATTAACATATCCAAATAATTTCCTGCTCTTCTAGTCACACATGTAAAAATGTATCCCTAAGTGCAGTATGTCTGTGGTACTGTGTGCAGAGCTATAGACGATGTCAGTCAGAGTCCTAACAGAGCAGAGAACAACAACAACAGTAGCAGTAGTCTGGCGCTCTCCACCAGCAGCCCAAGAGCTGCTTCTGCTGTACTGCTGCCTGGACTGGAGAACCTACAGGTAGGACCTGACACACACTCTTACTTCTGCCAGCCTCTTATTACTCTGAATGACATGATCCTTTTTTCCATTACACTCCTCATCTCTCTCTCCAGGCTTTAGAGTCCCCAAGTGGTCCTCTTACACTTGACAGTCCTCAGATTCTGGATTCTCCCCTCCTGCCACCTCTGGCCTCTCCGACCAGGGCTCGCTCCCCTGATGTCATCTCCTCAGCCTCCACAGCCATGTCCCAGGACATGCCAGAGATTGCATCCCAGACCCTGCAGCTTCAGCGTGGACTAGTGTCCAACTTGGAGCCCTTACCTCTTTCTGCTCTCCAGACTGACAGCATGGCCTCTGCTGCATCTGCCCTGCACCTACTCACCTCACCACGCACAGCCAACAACAACAGGTACGTTTAATTAACGCTGACTTAATGTTCACAGCGAATACAACACTTTGAAGCTGTCAGCAAGGTATATAAGTAATATTTTAAACATGCATGCATTCTGAAATGCTCACCAGTAATTTAAAGCATACAGAAATTATGGGAGACAAACTTGTAAAAACACCAGTATGGACCTTTTTAAATTAACAAAACGACTGTTTTCCGTCTCAGTCTGTTGCCCCTCGAACTCGGAGGTGCAGATGGGCCAGTGGGTGGGGCAGTAGAGTCAGAGCCCAGACTCAGCCACACCCCATCTCTACTTGAGAATGCCTTATCACAGGAGAACCCTGGGGTTGGAGGAGGGTCCTCAGATGGTAACGGTAGCCACACACCTTGGCCAGCTGCGCCTGACATCACTAGAGAAACCAGGAACAGTCTCAGGGACAATGGTCTTGGAGACTGGTAAGAATTTACACGTACAAATACATTTAACAATTATAAACATACACATCTACATGAAAAATTCACGAAGTTCTTACATCTTCAGTTGCAAAATCTGACCACTACTCTGGGCAAATATGACTTTTATCAAAGTAAAACTTAAAATTGGATTTGTGTATTTAATGACTTTTTGTGGGATTGTAACAATGAGTTTTTACAAATGGAAAATGATTACTGGTGAACCTGTTTTGTATCTGGACATAGATGCAACTTAACGTAAACAAGCAGATGCATAAGGTTTGCAAGCATAAATCAAAGCGATGACATGGCATTGATACTATGACCATGTCAGTTTATCTTTCATGTCTGTGTTGAAATTGTAAATGCTGTGAAAAACATTTATCAAAAAGCAGTTTGTGTCACATGTCTGTGTTGTAGTTCAAGAGAGGAGTCGAAGGACAGACACTTGAGCTCACCTTACCATCGACACTCCTATCACCTCACACAGAATGACAGTCAGGACGGTGGCGCAGAGCAGAGGTGACACAAATGAACACACCATCTCCTTGTTTATGCAAATAGACACATCTAGTGTCATCCTAGATGGAAGATATCACAAAACAAGGCTCAAGACATATTCAGTACTTTACTTAAGGTTTAAAGTTTTGATTTTATTGACCTTTTCCATGATGATTACAGAGCATGTGACATACACTCTACTACATAGACTACAGCAGTTGTCTAACTCTGTGTGTATCTGTCTGTTTCTGTGTTTGACCCAGTGACCCTGATGATGAGGTGGCCAGCCTGGCATCGTCCTCAGGGAATTGTGGCACTCGTTCGTCTCACAGACTACCAGTTAAGGACTGGAAGACTTCACCACGAGGCTCGCCAAAAGTAAAAAGGAAGACCAAGAAAGATGACTGGTATGTTGATCTTTGATAGTGAAGGAATCCGAGTACGGAGTGGGGATGTAATAAAAATACTATTTAGCAGTACTTCACAGTGTGTGGCAAGTAATTGAATTGAATTGTCTACAATTATTATGTTGAAGTGCATAATTTGCTCAAAATATTTACATATGCATGTGTATATACACACATAAACATAATACTTGATAGTTGAGTCATTGGTTTGAGTATTATCGTTAAAGGTGTTTGCACATTCTTCTCCTCAGTGAATCGTCTCTGTCCAGGCAAATGGACTCTGGTCAGGTAAGGTGATCACAAAACAATCTATGGATATTGGTTAGCTTCTTTTATATTCATTAACTGCCACAATGATACTATCAATGGAAGAAAAGTTGTTTTTTATGTTTAAATGATTTGTTCTTTTGACAAAAACACATTGTACCTAGCTTTGACGGTTAATTGATTTTTGGCCACTAGGGGACAGGAAAAAACATTGCCACCAGCTTATAAAGTTGCTATTTCTAATCTGTTAGCAAATATTTGTCTACTTAATTCAGCGTTAAACTAAAAAAGTCTAATTCATATGTTTCAGCAGCACTTTCCCTGGGTCCACTTTGTCTTCTTTTTCAATCATTCTCTCCATATCCCCATAGATGAATGCAGAAGTACAGGACGAGTTGTTGATGCTCCTGCGTAGCCAGCAGAGGGAGTTAACTGAACTGCGTGGCCAGATTGAAGCCATGCAGAGCTCCATTATGGCTCAGGTAGAACACGTCCTGACCAACCACCAGGAACAAGAACGTATCCTTCAGTCTTTTGTTACTCCATTAACTTTTTTGGTAGTTAGTTCATTTTGCATTTCCACCACCTGTAAAACTTTTTGTGAAAAGCTTGAGCCCACTCTGTACCCAAGGCATAATGAACAACTGTGATGCCACTACTAAAAAAAAAATTGAATAATTTGAAAGCAGTAGCAACATGGATTTTTCTTTGGTCACACAACCTGAAGCCTGGAGTTAACCTTATGTAGATAAGATAATTTATTGATGCCCAGAGTGGAAATTCAGGAAATGCAGAATGATATTTGGAACACGTCTTTTCTGACAAACCCCTACAAAGTTGTTATAACAGTACAAATGCAGGGCTTGACGAGCCATCTACATCATATTCTTGTGAGCCTTGACCTTTCATGACCACAGAGCGCAGACTAGAACAAGTTCTTGCAGAGAGTCAGAATCATCAGCAGCAGCTTCAGGAACAACTCAGCCAGCAGCTCAGCCACACCCTCAGCTCGGTGCTAACCAACAGAATGGACAAAGTGCTGCGAGAGGAAATGAAGAAAATAGTCCCGCAAAGTAAAGAAGTGTGCACACACACACATACATAATTGAGAACAAAATCAGCAATCACAGAGTCAGAGGCAACAGAGCAGAGCTTTACTCTGCTGAGACCAAGTGGACTGTTTGTAAGAGCAGTCATCCACACTTGTGACCAGATGATGGTGGTATTGCACCATTTCGTTTGTCAGTTGAAGACGAGGAAGATTTTAAGTATAAATCTAAACGGTGTTTTCGGTCTGCATACGTTACACACTGGTGCCTCCTGTGTCCTGTCTTTGGCTTCTCTTCTCTTTTCTTTCAACCATCTTGCAAATGCTTGGTTAAGGAGACTGAAGTGTACAGATCTTCTCTCTTTATCTGCTGTAGCTGTGTCTAAGGTACTTTCAAAATTTGTACCATTCCTGAATGACACTTAAGGATGCCTCGTGTTGTTTTCTTATTTCCTGATCTAATTTTCTTTAGTTGTGTAGTTTATAGTTTATCTTTCAGCTCAGGCAGCTCTGTGTTCAGTTTATAGCCAAAATTTACTTTCACTGTTTTAGTCATTTGAGGCATTTTGCGGCAAAGCAGATGTGAAGTTTTATGAACAGAATAGCTTATATTCTGTTCATAATAGCTTATATTTTAAGTTATCACCATTGATCGTGCCCATTTTATCACCACAAATCTTTGCTGAAAACCTAAATGTACAATTAAGGGATGCACCTATCCAACTTTTTCTCTCCCGATTCCCATACCTCACCTCTGGGTTTCTGCCAGTAGCTGAAATATTAACAAAGAAACTGTATTTAATGTGGATAGGTCATGTTATGGCCAATTCGCAATTCACTTAATAAGGTCAGTATCTGTGCTGATAGCAATCTGACGAATCGGATCAATGCATCCCTTATCTAAATCAGCTGTAAACACTGCCTGATTAGCAGGCCCTCAATAGTTAGTAAAGTAAATCTGGTCTGCTTATGGTCTTCTACTTTATTTTCTCTAATGCAAAATTTAGTTGTGCAGCATGGGAAAATGGACATAGTGCACACTAGACCAGTACATCAATATATTAGTGTTATTTTAATGCTTGAGATCATTCTAGGCATAAGATGAATTAGATATAATAAAGGCAGCCGAGATGTGTTAGACTGCAACACTAAAGTTAAGCAGTGTTTGGAGAGATGTTTATTTGCTTCGCCTGCCCTCTAATTCGAGGATGAGATGTTCCTGTCTTTTTTTCCTCCAGCCTTGGTGTCATGCCTAATTATAGGGGAGTTCTTGCTAATCTGTTTTGCTTATTCTTCCCCCTCTCTAGCAATCTCTAAGAGTCTGGAGCCAGTGACAGGTCAGCTGAGCAATACAATTGCTGCTAAGCTGACTGCTGTGGAGGTCACCCTTAAGGACAATGTTAGCAAGGTGGTCAAATCAAAGGTCAGTGGCTGGCCCTGTATTTCCTGTCCTATCCTAACTCTTCATAATATCACCTACTTTCCCCCTGTCCTTCTCACTGTACCAGCTTCCTGTTTACAGAACACAACGGATGCAATTGGTCGAGCAGCAGCTGAAGCGATGCAGGGGCCCATCCAGGCAGCCTATAAAGACGCCTTTCAGAGCATTGTGTTGCCCGTTTTTGAAAGAGGCTGCCAGTCCATGTTTCAACAAATCAACGACAGCTTTAAACAAGGCACACAAGAATGTAAGGCAATCTTAACAAACATCAAAATGTGTTGTTTTGTCAGCAAATAAATATCAAAATATATTGGTAGATATCAAGATATGACCTAGTGCAACACAAGATCAAATTAGTAATTTTTACTTGGATCCTGTTGAAATAGACTGACCATCCAGACACTTGAAAGTTTTGGAACTGTCCCTTGAAGCTGTTCTGGTGGCTGGTGTCCTTATGGAGACACTTTGTATTGGTACTTTATTCATGTTGGTTGTTCCCTGTATCTAGCCCTGAAATCAGGGTCTATTTATATGGAAGTCTAATTAAATAACCATCTCTTTTAAAAAGCTCAGGGACAGCTTTTGTAATGCCTTTTCAGACTGAGCCAGGGCAATGATGTGTTGATAAGCAGTCTATTTATTCTGAGATTGTGCTCATGCTCTCCTCTGGAAGCTGGCAGCAAGATGTTTTTTAACATCAAGCCTTTCATAATGTAAGCAGAGAGGAGACACACACAGTTAGCCTGCAGTAAATAGGGAGGCCACAATACCTCTCTGAGCATGTGTGCTCTTATGAACTTGTTCCAATTTAAATTTAATCCACAGAGTTTAGTGTTTTGTGTGTAAATATTGACTGTAACTTGCTGAATGCTGCATTAACATCTGCACTGCCATCTAGCTACTGTGCAAGTCTTCTGCTGTGTCGTTAATTCCCAGAATTTCACTTTGTCGTGGGTGCGTGGTGTTAATACAAAGGCGCATGTTGGTGAACAAATTAATAGGTAGAATAAACAGCACTACAGACTACTCTCTTGACAATCTTCAATTTTGTAGTGCATGAGTGTTTTATTACAATAAATGGGAGTTTGGAATTATTTTGTTTGCATGAAAAGGATAAATTATTGAAAGAATGTAATTGCTTTGGGGGACAAACAGTCTTAACATCTATCCATCCGTTCTGCTCCCATGAGGAATATGGGAGTTGAAAATGTCATGTTGCAATTTTTGATCACAAGGAAGCAAAAAGGCTTAAAAACTCACAGAAAACCATCCCTAATTAATCATCAGCTTATGGTGTTGTTTTGGCCAACCTTTTAGCAACCAACTAGGTATTTACATTTTACATATGGGCATCTGACTAGAGAGTTCTGGCATCCAGAACTTGTTGTATATTGAAAATATAGTAATCAAATTTCATTCAAATAAAGGCTAATCTAGTAAACTTGAATTTGGCATTACTGCTACCCTTTCACATAATGCTAAGTCATTTGATCCAATGTTAATATCGAAACTATTGCTTAATGTAGTTTTGAGTGTATTTATGAGTTTGCTTGTGTGAGTGGGAGAACCAATTTTCTGTTGACTTTCATCTTTGTAGACATCCAACAGCTTGAGACCCATATGAATAACCGAAAGCAGAGAGAGCAGGAGACACGAGACCCCATGATTGGCCAGCTCCAGCAAATGATTGACAGCTTCCAGAGCTCCACTGATCAGCTGGCCACTAACATCACAACTAATGTCCGGGCCGAGGTCCAGCACCAGATCCAGATGATGGTGGGAAAGTATGTATCCTAACTATCCCTCATCGATCGCACTGTTTGCCACTTGTGGAAAGCCGTTACTGAGACCTTGTTTTTTGTTCACATTTAAATAGAATTGACTCTTGCCTGAAACATTTACACGTTTTGTCCTATATTCCGTCATTTAACTACATTTACATATTTCCCTAAATATGGTAATGCTCTAACTAGACGCTGCATGCCTACTCTCATCAAATTAGTTTGTTATTGTTTTTATTGTTTAAATTTTAGTAAACTATGACATGCCCACTCAGTGCTATGGGCTGTAACCATCCTCATTTTAAAAGAATCCAGCTGTTGACTGATATTACTTGCAGTGATTGATCTGATAGCATTGATTGACATTCCAAGCAGATATTTTGAATATCAGATATGCATATCGGCAGATGCCTATGCCTGCAGCCCTGGCCTTATTCACTGCCTATTGAGCAGGTGCGTAATGGATTGGAGAGTAGAAACAAGCAAAGCTTAATCCTGTGGCTAATATAAGAACATAAATTCGATCGAGTCTCTTGTTCCCTCTGCAATTAATTTCATGGCCTCTAGAGTTTATAGATTTGTCGGGGGTGGAGCAGGGAGAAAGTTGGCCAACTAAAACTTTACAATCTTGAAAGGGAAAAGACAACGCCGGACTGTGCAGAGCCAAATTTTGTTTTACCCGGAGATTCAAATCATATCAAACTTGCCAACATAGGGACAAGATTACATTAGCAAAAAGCGATTGAATGAGGGAATTCTTCCTGATACTATTATCTTCTGAAGCACATATTGTATATACAGTCATTGTGTCTTGATTTAGCCAGCCTGCTACAGTGCAGTATAGTGGTTGAAAGCACATGTAATATTGAGGATAACCCTCTTTCTGTCCTCACGTTTCTTGTTCTGTCCTTTTCCTCCCCAGTTTGCAGGAGTCTATTCTTAGCCATGTGCAGCGAATTGTCAAAGGGGAGGTAAGTCTGGCAATGAAGGAGCAGCAGGCTGTGGTCACCTCTAGCATCATGCAGGCAATGAGGTCAGCGGCCAGCACACCCGTCCCCACAGCACACCTAGACTACCAGACACAGCAAGCCAACATCCTGCAGCTCCTCCAGCAGGGCCAGCTTAACCAGGCTTTCCAGCAGGTAACACACACACACACACACACACACACACACACACACACACACACACACACACACACACACACACACACACACAGATATAACCAGGTGTAGCACTTTACATATTGCAGTCTCTTCAGCTGAACTGTATTTTCCAACTGTTAAAGAATGCAAACACCCTCACACAATTTGTAATCATGCACAGATACACATGTACGTTCACACACAAAAGGCCCACCATGACTACAAGGCCCAGAATATACTGCAACAACAGTCGCACTTGCAGACAGTCCCCTCTTTGACCACTAGTAGCGCTATGGAGCAACCTTCTGTGGGTCCACGTTTTTTGTACTATTCACAAGGATGCACGTGATCACACAGCCACATGATACACATCCAGAGTTTTCACGGTATTGCACTGATCGACAGTTGGTTTTTAACAGTGAAGGAAATACATTTAACACATTTTTTAGACCTCCATACATTTTGTTGAAACACTGAATGTAAACTCACTAGTGCATTAGCTGTGCTGCAGACACTCATTATGCTTGCGTTTTCTCCTGAGTGGCTTTGTATCTAAACCTGCTCTAAGTGGCCGCTAAAACTCTTTTCCCCTACATTTTCCATCCCCTGTAATTCAGTCTCTCTATTGGCTATTTGTCATCATTCACAATTATGTGCATAGAATTCAGTTCTTTTGGATTGACTTGAAAACATCAGACTATCCTGTCTAAGGATTTTATTAGAATCCCTGACTTATTTCCATGCTTAGCAGATTGTTGGCATGGAAACATCTTGCAGTTTTTGTGGTCTAAATAAATTTTGATGACAACAGCAAGAATTGTACTATCTTTACAGACATTTCTCTGGCTAGTAACATCCAAATACTAAGGAGGAAGTGGTTTGTGGCCAAACCCTTTCTTGCTTTAAAGTTGGACTACTCCTTTCTTCAGAGGGCTCACTGCAGCTGTACAGGAATGTTTTTCTTATAGATTTATTGCAGGGAAAGATATTTGAACTTGAGTTTGAGTGTGCAAGGATTCATAAAAAATTATTAAATCTGAATAAAATGCCCTTTCTCTTATTTTCCCCCCAGGCTCTGTCAGCGACAGATCTGAACTTGGTCTTGTATGTATGTGAGACCATCGACTCTCAGCAGGTGTTTGGTCAGCACCCCTGCCCTCTCAGCCAGCCCGTGCTGCTGTCGCTCATCCAGCAGCTCTCCTCCAACCTTACAACCCGCTCTGAGCTCAAAATCAGGTGAGGAAACCAAGGTTATTTCGTGTGCCATTTTTGGTACAGTATGTGATTTTCTTTTTCACTAACTTGCATCCATAACAACACTATTCACTACTTGAGAATTACACAGATCTCCTCAGAGGATCAGTGTAAACATTCAGTGTTTAAATTTTCATTGTGTAATTTGCAGATGAAAACTGAAAGTCAAAACACAGTAGACTTGGAACAATTTCCAAATAATTGATGATCTGCAATATCTGTAATTTTTTGCACATTAAACAAATTTACTTCATGATGTTTCAATATTAACACATGAAATACATGCACTGTTTCTGTTTAAAAATAATAAAAATTTGATCTTACCTGTATAAATTTCATATTAGTTGCAGGATATTGTCTCACACCACTGTAGTTTGATGTAAGACCTGTCTTGCAATGCAGCAGGCATAACTTGCAATTTTGGAAAATGTCATTGGGTTTAATCAAAAACCTGTGAACTCTACAAGCTTACTTCTTCCCAAAATGTTTAAATGATAGCAGTGACACATTTTGAATTGCATTACACGCCTTTTCTCCCACACAAGCTGGATCCTGTGTTTCCGTCGATCAGTAACAAGGCCAGCCTTTGCCTAAACTTTTGCACCCCATCTTATCTCCATATGTCCATTATTCCTCGTCTCCTGAGTGCTAAACTGCTGACCCCCATCACCCTGCTCCGTCTGTGCCCTGCTACATGACTGTCCAGGGAGCGCAGATGATCCTGTGAATAGCACCGCAATTTTTAGATGCTCTCTATCGTTCTGTTCTTTCCAAGTCCTTGTATCTTTTAACCTGTCGTTCACTCTTGGACTCCCGTCTGTTTTTTTTGTTCTTTTAACAGAAAGGTCTTGTTGTGCTGTTATTCTCAAGATGTGTGAATGTGTCTCCTGAGAGAGCCTCTGACTCATTCACTTTATGTCCTTTTCTCTTAAGAATCCTTGCTCCCCGGTAGCTCACCTGGCAGAGCGCACACCACATGTACAAGGCTGAGTCCTTACTGCAGTGGCCCGGGTCCGAATCCAACCAGTGGCCCTTTGCTGCATGTCATCCCCCCCCTCCATTTCCTGTCTCTCTTCAGCTGTTCCTATCAATTGAAATTATAATCTTTATAAACAAACAAAACCAAGAATCCTTGCATCCCGTGGTATAAACCAGCACAAAAATGACAACATAAACCACCGTGTTCTGAACAGACACATTACAAACACTAACAACAAGTAGCATTTGCATTTTGGAACATAAAACAGCAAACTTAACAAACTACTCAGTCCAGCACTAGGCATCATGGGAAATGAGGGCTGTCGCTACAATATGTAGTCCCTGGACGATGTTCTGCCATTATTTCAACAGAATGTACCAGAAGGGAAAACATCTTGGATTTGTGCTACAGTAACATTACTGATGACGCATTTCGTGCCCGTTCATACCTTCTGCTTGGCTTACAGCTTATTAATTAATGCTAAAAACTGGAAAAAAAAGTGCATCGTGCGTCCCTAATTATTAGGACAGAGCGCAGTCATGGTTGGATGGGTTTGTGGTGTGAGGGAGTTCAGTAGATGGAATCAAAACAGGATAAATCACAAAACTTCTTAACATCTTCTCACTATTGCCTGCTTTAATGGCTATTTGTATTTGAACCATGCAGGAAAACTCTGTGCTCTCGTGAGTAAATAGAAGTCAATTAATATTGGGATAAGACAAAAATCACAGCAATTGTACATTATTTGTTTAAGGTTTCGCACAAGACAAAGGATCCTTTTTTTTTCTGTACTCTGATTGATACTATCTTAGAAGAATCAATGACAAATTCCCAGAGAGAAACAAAAGCAATCTTAGGATTGTTGCGACCAGAGAAGATCGTGAGCAGGATCGTTAGCTGGTTTTGAAGAACTCATTTTCCAAACGGATGCGAGAATAATGTGAACTGAGAGAGCATGAATAGCAACTTAATGTGGGTTTTCGTAAGTGTTTGAAAGGGTTAGACACTATTTAGTTAGCAGATTATCTCCTGCAAGACATTAACTAGCTAGTCGGTATCTGTGATGTTATGTGCAGTGACATTAAATGTCTCTTTTTAAAGTGTGTGTTGGCAGTGTTATGGGGATTTGATAGACCTGCGATGTGTGTGTGTGTTGTGGAGAACTCTGGCCGGAGGCCAGCTGGCGACGTGGGAACAGCTCTAATGTTAGACTGGGATCAGTTAGTGCTCCGGAGATGGAAATGAATGGTCATTTCAACTGTAAAGACACTGAGGGTGTGAGATCAGGATAGAAATAGAGCACTGCTGGACAGTCTGACCACCAGATGTCTGACTAAAACAATTAATTGAGTAGTTAAATGTAGTGTAGTGTAGTCTGAGTGTGAGGACATTGCGCAAACGATGGTGGCACACCTTAATTTCTGCTGTGCTATTTGAGTGAAAACACAAGGTACACATTCACTCAGTGGGCTGGGAGCCAGGAAGGTGATCAAGGACAGCGCTTGACATTCAAACTGCGAAAGAATGCTGAGACATTGATAGAACCGGCCGTTCTCTCTGTCCCCTGCAGCTGCTCCAACGGTCAAAACACAAAGTCTATGCAAGTTATCCTTGTACTGCTTTTATAGCTGAATGAATGAAGTTTCAGAATGTAGATGTGAAACTTCTTTCATTTCATGTCATTTTCTCCACATAAAACAAAAATGACCACGGCCTCTTGTGCGAAGTAAAAAATATATTTCAGCCCGTTTTTTTTTTCTTGATCCTGCCTCTGCCTCATGGCTAAAGATTGTACTTCTTGGCTTAACAATTTCTTTCCTGCTCATACTTACAGTAGATAATGTGTCTGACTACTAATGTAAGTCGTCTTATGTCATCATTATCTGATGTCTCTGTCCCTCTGTGTCCCTGTTCAGCTACCTGGAGGATGCAGTGATGAATCTGGACCACAGCGACCCGCTGACAAGAGACCACATGGCCGCCGTGTTGGCCCAGGTCAGACCGAAGCTCTTTGCCTTCCTGCAACAGGACCCCCACAGCCCGCTCAGCAAGAGGGCGCGGCGCCTGATGATGATGCTGCAGGGTCTCGTCAACCACTAGTCGATCATTTGAAGCGTGGTGCAGAAGAGTCGTTTCCTCATAGATACAGATCATGAATCCATTTTTGTTATGAGTCCATGAATGTTTTAGAGGAGAAAGCAACTTCACCCCACTTTGAGCAGTGTCTGTTGGTTGGAGATGGAAGAGGAGAGCTCCTAAATGACTGAGAAACCTCTCGCTTGGTTCAAGAAGAAGGTCCCCTCAGCCCACCTGCCCCTCCACACAACCCTAAATCCAGCTCTTTCTCCCCCTCCCATTAGTTCCCATTCCTCCCCCTGCTCTACCTGCACCCGTGAAGTGTCAAGTTAGGAAATAGAAACTGTTTTTGTTACTCTGTTTGTTTTCCTGGACAGACCTTCAGTGTAAGACAATAATGTTCTGGACGACTCCTTACGTTCCCTGTAGATGCTTCCAGACCTTCAATACTGCTGCTTTCCCCCCCAAGAGGCATTCTGGTCTCTCATCCTTTTATCCCATCAAGAATCAAAAGACTGTCTCAGAACCAACAGCCAGAGAGCCTGAAATTTCTGGTCGTCCCCCAGACACATCACACCTGACGCTCCTTTGATGTCCCTTCATCCAAATGTGCATAAGACTCAAAGAATGTTCAGCTGAGTGGTCCGCAAGACCAAACGTTGCTGTTTCTTTTGTTCTACTTGTGCTCCTCTGACCCGTCAGTCAGACACGTTAATTTCCAGGATACTGAACGAGTTGTGATGCAGGGGATACTTCTGAGCAACAGAAAGAAAGTACGCTAAAATAAGACATGTTTCGCCTCAAAATGTCGCCTTGGATCTTGGCCTTAAGAGCAAACAGCAGGCTTGGACACATTTTATTTTTCAATACAGACCAGCATCCTCGCTAGATCTATCTTGGAATTCAGTTGCTGCAGGATTATGCTGTCCTCAGTTCGTTTTTTTTTTTTTTTTTAAACCAAGCTAATCCCGGCAACCAAAAGTATGTAACATCCAAAGCCATTTTATGTTTGTTGCATATTTCCGTTCAGTTATTTCTTAATGGGTTGGAGACGACAACCTTGCCAAATCGTTGTCAGTGCTTTGAAGAGGATCAAAATGTTGAATTGTTTTACTGAAAGTTCATAGAATTTCTTCCTGCGTTTGAAGTATTCTGGATGAAAATCATATCTCATTATACTTTTTACATTTGACCTTGTTTTCTCAAATCATTCTAATGAGGGTTTCTGAAGGATACAAATAAGATAAAAGGATGACAAATATCATTTTTGAAATGTAACAAATATTTGCGAAGGTCCTCCAGGCTGAAAAGAATTCCCCTGTAAAATCCGAAATGTTTGGAGCCCAACATCGAGTTTGGCAGCCGTCCATGTGTACAGCTCTGTCCTGTAAATTGATCAGACTTCTCCCCATGTTTTCCTCTGTATGTCAGACCCTTTTTTTATATAAACATTTAGTATTTGTAAGACTTGTATACTTGCTTTAAGAGTTGTCAACTAGTTATAATACATAATAAAAACACTTCCTAAACATAATTGTTACTGATGATGTTATTTTATCAGGATATTCAAATAATGTTTGTAAACTTAATGTGCAGTTACTTCTCATAGGCTGTAGGAGGCAGCACTTAGACTGCAGATAGTCACCCTGCTTGTCTTTTCGGTTTTAAATTCTGAAAGCATTCCTGGTCCTACAGTATCTGTTTTACACTGAAAAGCCTGCATTTAGGTTGTAAACCATTTGTTCATCTTTAAAGTGTGTTGAAAGTGTGTGATAGTTTGTGTACAGCCCACAACACATCATTGTTTAATTGCAGGGTGGCCACACTGTTTTGCTGATTGTAAAATAAAGGTTCTGTTAATTTGACCTCTGTGTTTAGAATCTGTTAAGTTGGATTTTTCTAGCAAGTGCCTTATTGCATTCTACATGTTTTACTTTAACATTTGATCGCTTTTGGGCCTTTAGACAGCTTGTAATGTTCTAGCATTATCCCATAGCAGTTCCATTTAACTTTTACAAGCAATTATGTCATTAAAAGGTTTTGGGGTTTGTTTTTTTTCTTTTGGTTGGGTCTGAAGTAAGGCTCAAACAGCACAGTGGAGGAGAATCTGTATGTTTTGTTTGCAAACATTTGGCTACCTAAGACAGTTGACTTGGACCGATATTTGAATTTTTCATGAAACAGAGAGAAGTACTCTTTTGACCACCTTCACCTTTGAGTTACAGACCCCGGTTTATTGTCCTGAGAGTAGAAGGACGGGTTGACTCCTGCTTTACCGTGAGTGGGAGCTGTGTGTGAGAAACTGGCCTGAGGCTAGTGTGTATTTCATCTCTTTCCTTTTTGTTCATTTCCCTCGGCTTGGATGGCTATCTTGTATCTTTTACAGTTTCTTTTACCCTAAACATTTTTTGAATAAAAAAAAGACTTGTTCAGTTTATTGTGTCTTTATTTGTATGGGGGGTTCCCTCCAGAGACAAAGTTAGAACAGCATTATTCCCTGAAAATGGGGATTCAGAGCTTTGCTCATGGGCACTTCAGTAGCCGGCAGCGATGGAAAGTAACTAAATACATTTACGCAAGTACTGTTCTTAAGCATAATTTTGAGGGTTTTTTTGCTACTTTATACTTATACTGGAGCACTATTCAAAGGGAAACAATGCACTTCATACTCCACTACATTTATTTAACAGCTTTTCAGATAAAACTGTTACATTAATAAACATACATATATGATACATTTACAAAATACTATACATTGTTAAGAATTAAAACCGTGGTTCCCAACCTTTTTGGCTTGTGACCCCTTACAAACAAAGCAGTGTCTGGTTGGGGGCCCTTGTCTATGAGTTGTTAGCAGTTCTACCACAGAGACATTTACCCTTTTAAACTTTTCAGTTGGTTCCATTTGTTCAACTTTTGCTGGCTCATAAAGGTAATATTATCCAATATTTCACCAAAAAAGCAACTAAACAAGTCAGAAAAAATGAATATTAAATTGTGTAGGAGAACTTTGTGTTCTCCTCTCAGTTCTCCCATTAATCATCTCACGACCCCTCACATTTATCTTGTGACCCGTAGGGGGGCGCCCTACTCCTAGGTTGGGAACCACTGGACTTGACCACCTAGTACCTAACAGTGTACAAAGTAGTTCGGTCGGCAGCTTCAACCATCTAATAATGTCATATATAATAATACATCAATCACAAGGGCACTTTTCTGCAGAATGACACTTTATGTATAATTAGTGTAAGTAATTTATCCTAAGGATCTGAAAACTTCTTCCAGCACTGTCACATCCCCCCAAAATCCTCCCAGCATCCAGCCGTCCATCCAGACCAGGTCTGACTTCATGTGCAGCACATCGGGGACTCTCTGAGCTGCTGTATAACTTCCTCCTTCCTCCTTCCTCCTCCTCCTCCTCCTCTGCACGGACGCGCCCTCCCCTTGAGCGGAGCGGATGAGCGCACGGTGGATGCTCTCGCACTGGAGTACAGAGCTGCACCAAAGACAGGAGGGGAAACACTCTGACCAGCACTGTGGAGCGGGACAGTGTGTGCTGCCTTTTCTTTTGTAAGAACAACTTGGGAATTTCGGCGAAACTTGTGAGGGCAGAGGACGATTTGTCGGGTCAGCATGGCATCTCTGATGAACTCTGCGTGCCTCCTCTTCTTGCCTGTTGCTCTGCTTATGAGTAAGTACTGAACATATTTTAGTGATTCTGTTGCAACTTATATTTCTGAACAAATAACTTCCACTGCAGGAGGGAGATTTTTTGTTAGTAGTTTTGGCTGCGAGTCGTTGTGCGTAACTGGATGACACAGATGCAGATTCGGATTACTAGTGCTTTAAAATGACTGATCTTGATGTAGGCTATTTAGATGGTCTGCTGCTATAGACTACGTGCCTCATCTTCTAGACCTGACTCTGCCCCGCATCCCTGTGCACTGCAAGTTAGAGGGTCCCGTAGCTTCCCACATTCATCTCCAGCATCCCGCGGAACATGTGCCGCTGCTACAGGAAGGGACCAGGGGAAAGATCATAAAAAAACAAAAAATAGCCTAAAGGTTTTGGTTGCAGCAGGCTGAGTGTTTCTGTGTGAGTGTATTTGTTCCCAAAGGTGGATACAGGATCATTACGCAAACTGCCGTCGTGATTTTCATTGAGTGTGATCTGGCTGCATCTTTCCAGCTCTGTTACACACAGGCAAACAGCTGCTGATAAACAGCTGGAGTGGAATATAATAGCATTTCCCCCCAGCCTTAGCTCAGTCAGGTAACTTATACATTATAGTAATAGTGCAGCAAAGGTAGATTCATTCATGTTAAATATGCAGATGATGGGAACCTTTTATGTCAAACTGATAGTAGAGATTCCTCGTCTGATTCCCACCTACCACACTGCAAATTAACTCCATGCAGTGAAATATATAGACTTATTAAAGTGAAGTATGTTAAATTAGAGGGTTACTCCAGCAATTTCATATTGCACTTTCATAAAGTTGAGAGACTTACAAGAGACAAAAAAAAAAAAAGAATAGTCAAAATCAATGCAGCGGAGGTCGAGGTATCCTGACTTTTAGTTCCCAGAATGGGTCAAGCTCCAAAAAAACACTGGATCCTACATTTACCATGAAGCAACTTGATAGCATCTTTCATTAGTGTGGTAAAAGCCATCATCTTTCAGATTCTATGTCCACAGTTTGTGATGAAGACTTTCTGTTAAAAATGTACTGTCTCTAAACTCGAGCCGAGATAACCCAGATTACATCACTATGACATGATCAGGGTTTTTTTTTTTGGAAAGCTCCCTCCAGAGCCACAGAAGACATTACACAACAGTTTTCCCAGACTACATAGTACTCTTCATGACGAGTAAGCTGAACTTGATGTGTAAAACTGGTGGAGTGGCCCTTTATATGAACAAAAATATTGAATTACATTGGCATTTGAAAAAATTCTGAAACCACATCTAATCCACGTTAAACTACAGTCTATGTTAAAACTCATCATCATCATCTGTATCATCACTGATCATCAATCCATGCCGCTGCTGCTGTCAGAGCAATGAAGATGAGGGGGTGGATGGAATCGGGGTCCCGTGGGAGAGTGACACCGTGGGGGGAAAGTCCCACAGATGGAGATAAATGATGAATGAATCGCACAGATGCTCCGGAGACTCCATTCAGCCTCGCATCTGAACCTGACCGGGAAACACTCCTCTGCTGCTGCTGTCTGTCTGTCATCTCCCCCATTCACTCACTCTGTCCCTCCACTCAGTCATGTTACTGACACACAGGGAAAGAAAAGGCTCGTTATGTATTCATATGGGCTGATATTTTTTTTACATGAAACTCTTTCTTTGTTCCTATCAAATCGTGTGTGTGTGTGTGTGTGTGAGTGAGTGTACGTTGATGTGTGGTTGTTGTGTCCATAAGCAGTGCTTCCTGTTACCTATGACTCGGACTGTCATCAGTTACAAATTCTTAAAATACCTTATCTAAAGCTCAAAAACCTATTAGAAAGAAAACCATCATCAATGCTTCAAATACACTGAAAAAGACAACTATTCAAATTGGCCAAGATTAATAAATATAATTAGGACTTTTTTTTCTTATTTAACCAGTACAATATTTATAGCTGCCTTTGATCCCTATAGAGCTTTACAACACGGACCTCCTATTCCTATGTGTCATACAGTAGTACACCAGTGTAGAAAGTCTTTCCAGTGTATCTTGTAAGTCTGAACTCAGTCACGTGGGAATAATTTCAATATATATACACACAACATTTTGCAAATGTTTAAAAACAAATCATTTTCTTAACCATTTCTCAAAAGAAAAAGGAAGGCTTCGATGCAGAAAAGTGAGAAAATTTAATCTGCTCAAATATGTGCACAAATACAAGCACTTAAAAGCACAAAAAACACATAAGAGCTTGGAATGCACATGACCTGGATTTCAGCATGTTTCACGTTTGGCGCTCTTCATCAGCAGCATCAAGAGGGTTATACTTATGTGTCTGAATTCCATGAAGCTGGTTCAGTTTCAGGGTCCTGGTATTGTTCATACCGGCTCACTGTCACACTGTCACGACTTACTGGGTCACTTGAATAGAACAGAGCCATCGTTCATGTTACTAGTTACACCTGTGCGTTTCCTACTACGACAAGTCAATATTTCTGCTGTGAAAGAGGCCTATAGTGGGATGTTTACAACAATGGTAAAGAACATACATATTATTAAATACATAATGATATTATACTATTGATAAGGATAGGCATATAAAACACAAGATTCAGAGGTGGCCTACAAAATAATACAATAATTATATATGCATGAACCAGCCAATAAGTGCAAAGAAATCAGGCTACGTATTAAACATATAGATATATAGTGCTAATTGGTGAGTTTTAGAGGTGCTGGTAAGCAAGTTTTGTTACCTGACCTGACCTGAGCCTCATGCAGTGTCTGTCTTCCTCTTCTCTCCAGTTGAGTATCAGTTGTTTCCTCTGTCTCTGCTCTAAGAGCTCTAAGTATCAGGGCCAGAGACACAGGGAGGTCTCCCCTGGGTGCAGGTCTCCGCTCTGCGTCATCAGCGCCGCAATAATCATATTAAAAGCAGTCCATAGGCGAGAGGGAGGTTATATTCGGCTTTTAATTGTTCTCCTCAGGAAACACTTCCTAACCTTCCTCTCTCTCTAAGTTCCCTCTCAGTGGGTCGACTGCAACGTTTTCGAGGTGTTTTTTTAAAAACTGCCGCACAGACACATCAAGTGGAAGATTCCTCATTAAAATAGGTTTAAAAGTCTCATGGAAAATTGCCTGTGCTTCTCATCCTCCTTCCTCCCTCCTTTCCTCCCCGTCCGACTCAAGATCACAGTCTCTACCACTGAACTCGTACACACACACAGCTGTGTCCACCACACTGCACACTTTTTCTGTCCTCTTCTTCCTTCCCTTCTTCCTCCTACTTCCTTCACCCCTCCCTCCCCTTTCCTTCCTTATTTCTAGCAAACCTCATGTCCTCGTTTCTCCTACTTCTCATCTCTCTGGAGCCAATTTTATCTCTATGTCTTCCTCTTCTTTTTCATTTTAAACTTACTCCATCTCTCATCTCTCAGTTCTGTACATATCTCATGGGCCACACTGTTTGACTGACGTGATCTCATGAGATCACAAGTGAGGAAACATCTCAGCAATAATTACTTAGCACCAAAGAGGTAGCGAAAATAAGATGACTGTTGAGACACTTGAACCACCCTGGCAAATATTTACTCCTCCTCTCATTCACTTCATTGTGATGGATGAATTTTAGAATGTGTGTCTAGTTTCTGTCTGAGCTTGGTCTGTGTTCACATATGTTGAAATTTGACCTGCAAATTTGCAGTAGTCTTATTGCGTCTTGTGTTTGAAAATGAAGAAATCATTCATTCTGCTGTTGGCCTATCACATTGTCTTGTCTGACACTATCAACCTTATAAACACACATAAACTTAGTTAGAATCCAAGACTAAATGGAAGACTGCCAAAACAACTCTACCTCCAGACAGAGTGCTGATATTGAACGATTCTGCTAAACCCCAGATAACGTTCAATGTTCAACGTTTTTATTAAATTCCATTTTCAACATTTTGAAAATAACTTTTTTCCCTACATTTCCTGTGCATGGTAACTACCCAATGCTTAAGGTTAGTGAAAGACTATAGTTATTGCATATACATTATGGTTAAACCTGTAATAACAAATAACTTTTTTTTGGCTTTGCTTTGTTTGCTGTTTGGTGCTGAGCAGATAGTGCACAGTGGGGTTTTATTTTTATTTTTAAATCTTTTTATTTAACTATTCCAACATGTGAATTTACTCACATCACAATATACAGTGACTTTTTTTTAGACTTTTTTTTGCTGAAAACAGCTGCGGGCCAGAAGCTAAACAATGAGCTGAAACTCCTATGTAAAGCTGAGGGGAGCTGCAGAGTCAGGTGATAATTCTCTATAGATTCATCAATACAAGTTAACCTTTTCACATTGACACATTGTTCTTACATTGTCATTTGAAGTTATAGAAATATTGATTATAGCTGCTTTAAAGCTATAATCCATAATATATAAACATTTTCATGAAATCAAACCCCATTTATGGCACTATTTTGTAGTTTTTCAGCAATAACCATTCAATGTATTTACATTCAGTAATTATTTCTCTACATAGTAGTTTTTATTGGTAGTGGTGAGTCTACCATTCCTGCACTGGATTCAACCAATCTGCAAAGTCATTCGTAATTTCCACCTCTTTTCCTAATTTTCTAAGTCCTGTTTCCATGTTTTATGTTTTCTACCTGTTTCCTCTCCTCCGTTCTTCAGCCTCCCATATCCTTCCTCCTGTTCAGCTCTACTTTCCAGTCATTGACCAACATGCAGACACATATGGTTAGGAAAGTAATGCCTACACACACACACACACACCTAATGAACAGACAGAAAGATAAGTGACCATGCACACATACTGTTAAATCTTTCACAAGCACTTAAACCGTCCAAAGGCACACTTGAATCTTACACCAACAAACACAACGAGCACATATACAACAGCAGTATATGCACACATGTAACACACACACACATTAGTGTCCTCAATTTCTTTTGTATCTGTTTCTCCTTGATCTCCACGAGGGGGATTGTTGATGTAGGTGTGTGTGTGTGTGTGTGTGCATGTAAGCAAAGGGTGACAGTTTGTGTGCGTACACATGTAGAATGAAGAACAAAATGGATTAAGACCATTTAAACAAGCTTTGTGTGTGTGTGTGTGTGTGTGTGTGTGTGTGTGGTGTGACTGTGTCAAGCTTCCTCTGACAAATACTAAGTAATGAAGTACTTGAGCGTGAATATTCATACACACACACACAGTTTAAAGACGCCGTATTGCATGCACCCACACATATACTGTATGAAGGAGTCATTGTCCTCTATTGTAATCAACCTAACTGAATTCATCTCCTGTTCTCACTGTGTGGTCGTGTGTGTGTGTGTGTGTTGGCATGTAGCTCCTTAAACCGAAGTTTAAATCCGAGTGCATGTGTTTAATGTGCTTACTCATTTTCATATATGACTCTTACCCACACACACCACACACACACACTTCACCACGCAGTGTGTATAGAGCATATAGGAAGGTTATTGGCAAAGAGGAGAGCACTTGGTGTCCAAGGTCAGTGGAGCCCTTGTCTTTTAGTCTGCCTCCACACACACACACACATACACACAAATACACAATTCCATAGGGAAGCAGTGCAGAGAGCATTCACTTTCGGTCTGAAAGACAGAGAGAAATTGAGAAAAGTGAAAAATTGCAATGTAGTTTACAGGAACACAATACATGAGAGAAGAGAAGTGTTACAGAGGTGAGTGAGAGAGACATAGGGCAAGTGGAGAAAGGGGACGGAGAGAATAAGATGGAGAGAAGGAGGAGGAGAGAGGAATGGAGACGCAGAAAGAGATCAGGACCTGTATTTATCAGGCCTGTCAGAAAAAGGCGGACCATCATGGATCACTGACCAGAGCCTCCGGACAATTCAATTTAATAAGATCTGAAGCCAACAAAAGAGATCCTGCAAAAGCTCTCCAACTCTGGAAACTTTGAATAAAATCCACCAGGGAGAAAGAGGAACACAGAAATGGAAACGGAGAGACAGAGTACACAAAAAACCCTGCAGTTTTGTGAAGGACGAATGAGACCCACACAGGTTCAAGGCCAGACCTCTTTGAGTACAGCAGCAGTGTAAACAGAGGCAAGGGGGCATGTAGAAACTGACGATGTCATCATTAGTCAAAATGTAATCAGGCATCCCTCTAAAATGTGATAAAGCCTTTTAGTGCAATAAATGGCCAGATCATGTAGCATCTTTAGATTGATAATGTTCTCATCTTATCCCTGATGGGCAGAGCATTAGTCAGCAAGACTACAGTCAGCTGCTGATGTAAAAAGGCCCTGTATGTGAGCAGGAGCAGATCACTGCAGATCACTAGAGTACTTCATGCACAGTGTGCAGTACACTGGTGTGGTTTTAAAGTTGCAATAAGGGATTTTGTGTTCACTTGGGGGCAACAGAACCAGCTGTAAACACATCACTGACATATTATCATGTATAAACAATTTGTTATGGCTAACATGTTAGCAAACAGTTGCGTATTTAACCATCCAGCAGACACGGTGCAACATTAGCATTCATTTGGAGTTGTGTTTCTGGCCACCTGTGAAATGTAAATTCCATCTTCACTCTCCTTCTTGCACAGTTTTAGTCTCTACCAACTTCTGAGGGAAATATTTGGCTCTTTAGCAGCTAAATGCTTCTATGTTCACCAGATAGTTGTTAGCTTTGTCTGATTAGGTAGTGTACAGTGGGTTTATTAGAGATTTTTCACTGAAAACAGCTGCCTGCTGCTGAAAAAGAAGTTGATGACAGTGGTGAGTGAACTAAAACAGTAAAGTTTCAGGCCCAAAAACGATGAGGTGAAAGATGCTAAAATGACATGTAGAGCTGAGAGGAAATGAAGTGTCAGGTGATAATTCTCTGTGGGTTCATCTCTACAAACACCCCTTTCATATTACACATAGTCATTTGATCCATCGTTAATATAAAACTATTGATTAATGCAGCTTTAATGCTACTCCTACTAATAATAATAATAATGCTAAGTAAATTTTAATTGAGCTTGATTACTTATTACTTATCTCAAGCAAGTTTCAAATCTCTCCTTTCATACTGAATCGTGAGCTGAATAGGAACCGGTCACTGGAACCATTCATCAATTCCGTTGTTAAAAAATATGATTATTAGCATGCTTTGAAAAGTGTCAGTAATAATGTGAAGTGAAGTACAGTGGTGAAAAAGTGTTTGCCCCCTTCCTGATTTCTTTTTTTTTTGCACGTTTGTCACACTTAAATGTTTCAGATCATCAAACAAATTTAAATATAAGTCAAAGATAACACAAGTAAACACAAAATACAGTTTTTAAAGAAGGTTGTTATTATTAAGGGAAAACAAAATCCAAACCTACATGGCCCTGGGCTGACCATGCAAACGTTTACATTTAAATTACACTTCAGCTCTGTACTGTCGTTTGGTGATATTTTGCTGAAAACTAAAAAGTTGATGGCCATAAAACCAAAACAATGAGCTAAAAGATGCTAAAACGCTTTGCAGAGCTGAGGGGAACTGCAGTTTGGTGATAATAAGAAAGATTGTTTTGTGCAGCTTTGAAGACTCACGTTGCTACTTTAAACGATTTTTGTATTTTTTTTGGTCAGTCCTTCTGCAGTTCAGGCAAGAACTATTTTACTTATTTGAAACTTGCAGAAAACAAGACTCTACACTGTAAGGTCCTTCATCTGGGTAAAATGTTTGATCCAAGAGCTTCTAATGACATTAAAGAGAGAACACCTGTGTTTTGTTATGCAGCATGGGAAATGCAGGTCCTAGTTGCATGTTACCAATGTCCAAATTCATAGGAAACTCCACAGAAACAGTACAACATATCACAAATATATATATATATATATATATATATATAATGCAGTCTGATAATCAAAATAATGGAAACAAATAGTGCATTACCTACAACCTTCAAAAATGATTAAAAAAAACCGTAGATAATGGACATTAGTGTGCAGAGCCGCATTTTCTTCACACTATATGTTTGGCCTTCTTGTGCTTTAGCATTGTGTTGTGGGTGCAGTGATTAAATATATTTACCTCATTGAAATTTGTCATTTCGCCTCAGCAAGAAACAGATTGTCAGATGTATTTTAAAGGAATAGTTAAATATTTTGGGAAATACATTTTTTTGCTTTCTTTTCGAGAGCGAGATAAGAAGATTAACATCAATCTCATGTGCTTTAAGTATGAACCTAGAGTCAGGATGTGTTTAACCTAGCTTAACAAAAAGACTGGAATCAGTGGAAAACAATTAGCTTCAGAAGTTCAAAATTATGTATAGACAAAACAAATGATGGGTGTTAATTAGCAAGCTTTAAAAGGTGTTGGTAGGTGTTGGGGTGAATTCTTTTACAAAGAAGTTAGACTGATATCAATCTTCTCATCTCACTCTCAGAAAGAAAACAAATAAATAAATATTTCCCCAAACATTGAACTATTCTGTTAAAATTATTCATATAACTGATTTGCATTCAGCAACTCTGCTTTTGCTGCTCCCTTAGCAGTTTAGTTCAATTAAAGTACTTTTCTTGTGTTTTTGTTTGTCTGCATCCTGCTACAGATGAGAGAGGAAATGAAAAAATAAAGTGCACAACCTGCGAGGATGTGAAGTGACACGAGCATTAAAAAAATATGTGCATGCCTCGGCAGATGAGCATACTGTATATGAAAGCCTGCACCTGTCCCTGTTTACCTATGTATGTTTGGCTGTGTGTGCTCGCATGCAAGAATGCCTGTGTGTGAAGGTGAAGTGGATAGAGCCCAGATTTGTGGCTACAGGGACTTAGAGATGAAGAAAGTACACAATTGACCGCAGACTCCTTAAGAAACCAGAAGGTGGAGATAAACCAGACACTGTCAAATGAAAGAAAAAAGCAAGCCAACGGGAAAATCAAACTAAAGACATCAAAGATGTGAAGGTTGAGGAAAACACATTTGTCTGTCAGCCTGAGTTGTTCACAGCTGAGCCAACCTACGCAGACATTTAGACACATGTAGTTGTTTTGGATGACAGGAACTCGTAACCTTTCCATAACCTAAACTTTGAAGAACCACTGACGCTTTGGCCCTTAGTTCTTTTACTTTGTAATTCATTGCAAAAATGCTTTAGAAATAGATGCCAGTCAGTTATGGGATGAATATCATGCCATATCTCAAAAATAAGGGAAAAAAAACCTTTGAAAAGTTGAAACTCAGTGCTTGAAAGCTTGAAATCTAATAAAAAAGGTTTTGCAAGATTGACACTAAGTTTTGAAGCCTTGCATAATGTTTTGATAGGCTAAAAAAAAAATTCAAATCTCTGCAATCATTATTTTGTATTTGAGTTTTCCTTTCACACAACTGCAGCACTTTTTTTCAGCATTTCTCCAACACATTTTCTGAGTTTTACATTTGTTTTAGTTTGTTTTTCAGGTTTGAAAACTTGTAAATGGTGATCTGAAAACTTGCGTGCATATGTTGAGAAAAAAAGTTTTGAAACGTTTAAACTTGAGTTTCACAAGGACAAATCTTCATATTGAGACTTTTGCAGCTGTACATTTTCCCTCATATTGCAAACTGTTCTTTCAGAGGTGAGTTTACAACACCCACTCTTCGGAGATCTGCCCACACAGTTGCGAGCCACGTAATTTCTGGCAGCGTTGTCTCGCAGCTTGGTCTGAAACGCTTTAGATGAAATCACGCCCACTTTCGTATAACGAAAACCTCGACTGTCATGACTCAGTAAATGCATTTGACCCAAGTGCAGACAGAGGCAGTAGGATGACTTTTACAGATGAGAGAAGTCATCTCTTTTTGGCTAAAAGTTTTTTTTAGCCAAATAGAAGTATAATAGTGATAGTTATAATAGTAGTATAATAGTGATAGTGAGCTGCTGTAACAAAAGAGTTTCCCCTCGGGGATCAAAAAAGTATTTCTGATTCTGATTCTGATTCTGATTTACTGATGGTAATAGGGAGGAGGTGAGGAAATACAGGCTGACCTGAAAATGAAGATCAGGGAGGCCGAGGAGAAGTACAGGAGAAACCTGGAGCGGAAACTCCAGCAGAACAACATGAGAGAGGTCTGGAGCGGCATGAAGAGAATCACTGGCTTCAGACCGACTGGCAGCAGAGGAGTTGAAGGCAGCTTAGACAGGGCCAACAAACTTAATCTGTTCTTTAACAGATCTGACACACCGGCTCCTGCTCATCCCCCTTCTAACTCAGCTGCTGTCAGCCCTCAGACTCCTCTGAGTCCACTGCTCCCCCCTCCTCCATCTTCTGGGAGAGTCCTACTCCCCCTTCAACTGGCACCCAGGCTAACGGCCCTCTCCAGACTGACGACTTCCCCCCTCCCCCGCCTGTAACCTCTGCTGTGTGCCTGACTGTTGACCAGGTGAGAGGACAGCTGATGAAACTCCACTCAAACAAGGCTGCAGGCCCCGATGGCGTTTGCCCTGGGGTGCTAAAAGCCTGTGCCCCCCAGCTATGTGGAGTCCTTCACCATGTCTTCAACCTGAGCCTAAGTCTTCAAAGGATCCCTGTTCTGTGAAAGACATCTTGCCTCGTTCCTGTGCTGAAGACGCCGTGTCCCAGTGGCTTCGGTGCTGGAACAGCTGCAGCCCATGTTCAGACCCCTCCTGGACCCCCAGGATCATGTTTTTTGACTTCTCCAGTGCTTTCAACACCATCCGGCCAGCCCTGCTGGGTGAGAAGCTGGCAGCGATGCAGGTGGATGCCCCCCTCGTGTCCTGGATTGTTGACTACCTGACTGGCAGACCACAGCATGTGCATCTGCAGCACTGTGTGTCAGACAGTATGGTCAGCAACACTCCTCTCTCCCTTCCTTTTCACCATCTACACCATGGACTTCAGCCACCACACAGAGTCCTGCCACCTTCAGAAGTTTTTCGATGACTCTGCTGTGGTGGGATGTACCAGCGGTGGTGATGAGACTGAGTACAGGGCTGTGGTGGGTAACTTTGTCTCATGTGTGAGCAGAACCATGCAGCTCATTGCGACAACGTCAAAGGAGCTGGTTGTAGACCTACGAAGGGCCAAGGCACCAGTGACCCCGGTTTCCATCCAGGGGGTCAGTGTGGACATGGTAGACGATTACAAGTACCTGGGAGTACACTTGGACAATAAACTGGACTGGGCTAAGAACACTTAAGCTCTTTACAGGAAGGGCCAGAGCCGCCTCCCTTTTCTGAGGAGGCTGAGGTTCTTCAACATCCGCCGGACAATGCTGAGGATGTTTTATGAGTCTGTGGTGGCCAGTGCTATCCTGTATGCTGTTGCATGCTGGGGCAGCAGGTTGAGGGTAGCGGACGCTAACAGACTCAACAAACTGATACGTAAGGCCAGTGACATTGTGGGGGTGGAGCTGGACTCTCTGGCGGTGGTGTCAGAGAGGAGGACGCTGGCCAAACTACATGCCATCTTGGACAGTGTCTCCCGCCCACTCCATGAAGTGCTGGTCAAACAAAGGAGCACCTTTAGCGGAAGACTCATCCCACCAAAATGCACCACAGAGCACCACAGGAAGTCATTCCTGCCTGTAGCCATCAAACTCTTTAACTCCTCCATCTAAGTGTCAGTCTACATGATCATAAGTCACTAAACTGGATATTGGACCATTAACATCACTGCAATACTTGAAATAATTGTGCAATATTCTCTGTTTAATACTGCTGTGCAATATACTCTGTTTTCAGTTTAATCTGCCCAGGGCAGTTTCAACTCAGGAAGACTCTTTCCTGAGGGCAGGGCTTAAGTAAGACAGATTAGCTTAAATTTCGGAGTTCTCAGACCATTTTTCACAATTGAGAATTACTTCTGGATGGGAGCACGTCTTGATTCTGAAAACGATTGAAACCTTTTCTACGATGGAACATTCCTGGATGAATGAGGGACTACACTGTCTTATCTACTTTGTACTTAATTTATCTTACCTGTATTATAGTGTATTATATTTAGATTTGCTTAGTACTTCTAGTGAGTGAGAAGCTGTAACAAAAGAGTTTCCCCTCGGTGATCAATAAAGTATTTCTGATTTTGATTCTAAAATAAACTCACATAGTTGGTTAAAGTTGGTTACCTTGCTGAGGAGTTGAAGATGTGCAATAGAGGGTGACATGGGAGTGAATTTTCACTCCTGTCCCATCCCACTCCCACAAAAATACTCCTGTTCTGTCCCAATCCCATGACAGAATAAAAAAATTCCTGTCCCAGAATTGCCCGAAAGCTTGTGTCATGATACACGGATCATTGTCCTTTATACTGGGTTGTAATACTGTCTTCCCTGAATATGACTCTGACTCCATTGTTGGCATTTGAATTTTGGTGGTTGCACCATGCGTCGTCAATCCACAGTCCACACACGTCATGCACTGGTCAGGTGGCTGCAACCAACCAGCAACCAGCCACCAGAGCATGGGAGAGAATAAAAAAGAATAAAAAAATACAACAGAATGACTAGCATTATGTTAAAAATAAAGAAAATAGTTTTTATTCATATTAGAACTGCATATTTATATATTAAAACTGACCTATTGTTATTATGATTCCCATTGACTTTTTTTCCTGTCCCGTCCCAGTCCTGTGATGAGTAGAGAAATTGACTCCCTATCACGTGCAGCTCTTAGTTAACAGCTCACTGTGGCTGCTCCTTCTTGTTCCATTAATCCCCTTCAATATTTAAAACTGATCTGTTGAAAAAAAAGAAAAGAAAATGACTGGTTTTGTAGATGCATTTTTGACGAGCGATCGCTGTCAGTGCTAACCTCTGTGACAAATAGCGTTTCCTGTGACTGCTTCATAATAACAGCAGCCCAGTTAAAAACTTTTTATGTGAAGCAGTGACCGTATGCCATTTGCATTAGCAGTAACTTAATACAGCTCTGACACGGTGGAAAGAGAGCGAACATGGAAATCTTAAGGATCATAACTTTAGAGCCACTGTCTGCAGGTTAGGGATGCAGAATGAATGAGCTGAAAGCAACACTTGGATTTTGAATTCCTATAAACAAGAACCTTTGCCATCACAATAACTTAAAGATGCTTTAATCACATAAAGAATCTACATACAGTCACATTACGTTGTTAAATGCTCTTTGAACCACTCAGCATGGTCAGCAGAGTCTAAAGAAATCTGCTGACCAGTCAAAGCAGCTAACAGTCAGGCAATACAGAATCACTACAGACGTTCATACAGCACACATACGTACTCAGAAACATACACACATGGCTGTAAATACATAGATATGCAAATGTGTTGATTAAGTGGCACAGCCACTGCTTCACTTCTTATCACTCTGTGCTCTGAAATGTAAATGTAGATGAAAATGAACACATTTATGAACACATCCCCAGGTTATCACACGCGCACAAACAGACCTAATTATTTACTGTGAGTTGAGTAACAGAATTTAAAAGGATTCATGTGCAATAATTAATACACACACATACATTAAGTTCTTTATGGATATATAACAACACACAACACGTTCAGCCCCTGGGACAGGAAGTGGAAGATTAGATTTCCATATTGTGTACATCAGATGTGTTTTTTTTTCTCCAGAGGACAGCTTCCCGTTTGTGTGTTGATGTGTGTGTGATTAGATGTGGCCTAAAGGGAATACAGGTGAAGGTTCAGACCCAACGAGTCAGCTACAAAGGGAACATCTTTCATCTTTTTAGTGATGAAAGTTTTGAATTTCACATAATTTCAATGACAGCAAATCTAAAACTGTTAAATTCTTAGCTTACTATAAATGAGAAAGACATTATTATGCCAACATCAATAATAAATCCTCACTAAAACACACACACATCATACTCACCTTGAGCTGCTGTCCTTTGAGAGATAATTTGTGATGGACTACATAAATGAAACTGACTTCACTTGAATCGATGTGTAAAGATGAAGACTTGGGTCTGAAGCAGAAACATCACTGCAGGGATGAAAAGTGTAGCTGGTTTCAGTCAGCAGGAGTACGTTGTTACTCCTGTGTTTGTTGCCATGTAAACCAAAGATCTCGATTGTGCTTCTGCTTGTGATACACTGTTGTTTGCCTTCAACCATTATGTTTATGTCCATGCTGCTTCTTCAGCCAGGTCTTGCTTAAAAAGATGACTATATAGTGAGTGACCTGCAATGTTGCAAGTCCAACATTTGTCAAATGTGTAGTTTTTGTTGACACTCAGAGAGAGAGAGCTTTTGATCAATATTTTAGGCTATAGTTTGTAATGGTGTTGTATTGGATTACAATTTAGTGATAAGCGCGGTTAGTGTTGACATGTCACAGTAGGAAAAGCACTGTAAATAATAAAATCAATGATGGCTGAATTCCATTTAGCTGCTTCAGTTTCAGGGTCCTGGTATTGTGCATGTTGAGTCACTGTCACACTGTCATGACTTACCGGAACACTTTGATAGAACAGAGCCATCGTTAATGTTATTAGTAACACGTGCTTTTCCTACTATGACGAGTTAAAGCTAGGGTAGGTAACGAGAAACTAGCAAGAGACAGCTAGATATTGAAAATATCCAACTGAAGAAATCCCACCCCCTCCCTTCAGGCCTCTCTCCCTCCAAAGCCACTCCCCCAAAATACATTTTCATGCGCAATGAGCAGAGTGCACACAGGTAGGTAAGTAGGTAGACAGGCAGGTAGGCCAGCCAATCATTTCGAATGGGCTTATTACAGGCCTGCGACAGCCACAGACACTGGATTTGTTATTTCAGTGCATTTGATTTATTGATTGCTGTCGGGATGTAAAGAGAATTTCAACAAATATAACAAAAAATGCTTCTGAAATACATTACCTACCCCAGCGTAAATTTAGCTTTCGGACACTTAGAGTTGTCATTATTTTGTGTAATCACTGACAGCTGTCAAGTCGTACAATGGCCATTTTTGCATCTATAAAAGGCGACGAATTGCATTATGGGATTAAGTTAGCAGAAAGTATACTTTTTTCATTCCATTGTGGGAATTTTTGAGGGCTCTACAGTATAAAGGGGATACATTTGCACACTTAGAATTTGGACACTCAAATAAAATGGCGGACAGTAAATATAGTGCACATATACAGTATATAGTAGCCTATATAATAAATAGGGGTCGATTTCGGACAAACCCTCAGTGTAAATCAACCAAGCATCAACATTCTAATTGAAATGATGCAAATTATGTCAAAGCGATGTCATCTGTGTACACCTCATTTGTTCATAATTTGAAGCACAAATTATAAAACGGGTTCAAGGCCCTATTTGGGAGTTCTTCTGTGTTTTTGTATCCCGGGAGACGCTCTACGTTTACACACTGAGAGCTGAAGGTGCGTGTGTTCCTGTGTCTCCATGGATCTTTACACACACAAACAGTGCGTTTGCTTGTCTGTGCATGCGTGCATGCTCCTCTGTGTGATGTGCGTCAGGGGAGTGAGGTGCTAACAGTGATAAGTTACAGCAGCAGCTTCAGGTGCTGAAGTCAATAAAAGCTCATTAACTCAACGTGGGGGTCAGTGGTTCCGTCCACCACAATATACCTCCCACTTTGTCTTCTTCAAAGGGGAGAGCAGTGTGTAAGGGTGGCTGCGTTTTTCTCTGCATATCCATGCATGTGTGAGCTGCTGGATCAATGGGACTACACAGTTAATTTCCTCTGACTGAAAGAGAGGGAGGGAAGAAGTGAAGGGTGGAGAATGGAAGGAAAGCAATGAAAGAAGAACAATAACAATAACATGGTCAATAATAACTTGATTATGACAGAATTTAGTCTTAATAATTGGTGTAACTGCCAACCATTTTTCAAAGCACATCACAAGTCTTTAGATTTCCCCCCTTTCAGGCAGCGTTTAGTTTCACTTCATTTCAGATCAGATTCCAGAGACTTGAAAATTGCTTAAAATAAGTAATATGCCTTTTTCACAGCAGATATTTTGACTGGCCATTGTAGGAAAAGCACAGGTGCAATAAATATCACTAACGATGGGACTGTTCCATTGAAGTTTACCAGCTCCAAGTCCCTGCCATGTCTGTTTGCTGGCTCATTGGAATATCTTATTGGGACACTACTGTAGACTAAGCCAACGTTCATGTTATTAGTAACACCTGGACTCCTTCTGCTATGATAAGACAAAATGCCAAAAGTCATTTTAAAAACACAGTGTTTTACAGGGACATTTAAAATACAATTCAATAATTAAATAAATAGGTAAAAAAAACCTGTAAAAGACTAAATCAAAGCAATCATAAAATCATATTAATAATTAAAGCTAGAGTGCAGGATTTTTACATATAAATGAAGGTCCGTTACATTCGAGCCCTTGCCAGATGAGTTCACACAATGCTGATTAAGCCTATCACCGCAAATCTCTCTGTATTTGACAGTAAATGGAGTTTTTAAATCTGGTGTCTGATCCGTGATCCGTGAAACTTTCTGAGTATCATTTTCACCACATTGGTATTCCCTGAAAAGTTGTGATTTTTTTGAGGTAGATGGTTTTCATCCCAGAGCAGCATCATGCTACAGAGAGTATATCTTGATGACAACTATGTTGCTGGTCTGTACTGGTGTTTCATACTGGTCTGGTCTGTGCCATGCGCTGCTGTGCTGCCATGTGCAGCGGGCTCCTGTTTGTCTCTGTGCTGTAATGCGCTGTGCTCTGCTGTCTTGTGTTTGGTCTGGAGAGGTTGTAACTTGTGTCTCATCTGGAGATGTTAGCTCGTGCCTCAGGGAGAACTTCATTAATTCATCTGAGATCACTCTCTCTCCCTCCCTCTCTGTCTAGTCGCTTTGCTTTTGCTCCTCCATCTTTTTCATTCTCTCTGGTTTTCTAGAATTCTCTGTCTCTTTCTGCTCTTGTTTTTCATTGTCACCCATTCTCTCATTTCTTCTGCTCCATGTTGGTGTTTTTGTCCTTGTGTCCCGGGTCTGTGCTGTAATTCCCTCTCAGCCTTTACATGCCCATCTCTCAACTGCTGTTTTATTGCTTTACATAACACAGGCTAACTAAACTGTTTTTTACACATCAATCTTTCATTACAGCTCCGTTGTGCGCTCTGCTTAACAAGCTTTTAGGCTGAATAATGCACCGACTGGTGGCCAGCGGCCTATGCTGCAGGTCTGTGAACATCACTTGTGTGTGTGTATGTATGCGAGTGTGTGTGGGTATTCACATTCTCGTAGGTCAGATTCATTTCCATAACAGAGCGGTAGTCGCTGCATTTAGGCATCTGCTGCTGGCATTGCTGTGAACAGATCTGTGCCCCTGAAGGGAGATTGCAGGGTTAAGTGCCTTTCCAAAGGGCACACCAGTAGGACATATGGGCAATTTCTCAATTAGTTAAGAAAATGAAAGAAATTCTTACAATTTGACATGTGGCATTGTGAACTGTTCTGTCTCACTTGGTCAGGCATAAATGACTTTAAATAATCAAATGAAAGTGTGAAAGTTAATGCAACTCCTCATCATCAGCAGACACAAACTAGCGCTGTGATCTATATTCTGTTAAATTAGGAACCAGTATCTGTTTCCTCAAACATGTTAACTTATTGTAAGTCAATACTCTGTGCCTCATGGGAAAAGGTCAAAAAGGTGGATGGTGGCTGTAATGACTCTGAGGAGGATTAGTAAGGTCACAGGTATAAGCAGGGGGGAAGCAAGCCTGTTTTCAGTAAATGTTTTAACTAATTAATGTAAGTCACTTCTTTTAAAAACATTCTTGAACGGAGCTGCTAACAGATCAGCTGGGCCACAGATTCATAGATAAGTGACCTCACATTGCCCCGTCACCAGGGTGTGAAATACAGGAGGTCTCAGGCTTCTATACTTCCATACAACACCTTTTAGCTCTGTTTTGGTCTTCTTTAGCTGCTAAATGCTCCACTTTGTTCACCAGCTAGTAGCTAACTTTGTCTGTAGTAGTAGTGTACAGTTTTTATGGCTTTTACACTGAAAACAGCTGCCTGCTGCTGATGGAAAAAATGTTGATGAGAGCCCTGAGCGTGTATCAAAACAGTTGTGGATAAAAAACCCAAAACAATGAGCTAAAAGACACTAAAACGCTTCGTAGACCTGAAGGAAACTGCAGCGTTGGGGTTATAATTCTCTGTGGGTTCAAATACAAGTGGCATCTGTCACATTGACCTATTGTTCATTTAAAATATTGATTAGTGCAGCTTTAAACTAATTAATTAATTAACAGAAAGGTGTACTTGAACAACACACACGTTGGGAGATAATTTCAGAAAAGGTTCTGACAAAATCTGAACTTGTTTCAAAATGTTTTTGTAACATTTCTTATTTTTTCATGGCTTATAGGATGTTTAATTGTGTAGTGTTGTATAGCTACTTGGATTGAGTAACCACTAGTCCCCAAAAGAGAACTGATATAGGTCTATTTTGTTTTGGAAGTAGCCTATCACACACACCACTGATTACCCCTATTGCCATAGGGTAGTTTGCACAATGCCAAACACCCTACTTTACTGCACTGTGCTGTGTCTGTATGGTATGCTGGAGGAACATTGGTAGGATTTGTTCTTCACACTCTACAAATGAAAAATGTGGATGGAGTTGCACCTGTTGACCTGTTGAAAGTCAGTGCTATAAGTAAAAGATTTTTCATGTAACATTGCGTGGTCCTCCAAGTCTTAGGCCATGCTACTCTGCCAGAGAACAGAGGGTTAGCCCCTTCAAGTTGGGAGCAAGATGCTGCTCCAGGTGACAGAGTTTAAGAATCTCGGCGTTACGCTAGGATAGAGCCTGAGTTGGACTGATGCAGTGTTAGCAGTGATATAGACGTTTTACTGGACTGTTGAGGTGGAACGGGGAACCAAGCCTGAAGGAGAACCTCTAATTTTTCCAGTCAATCTAATTAAAAAAAAATCACCTGTGGTCATGAGCTTTAAAGCTAAGGTAGGTAATGTTGGAGAAACTAGCACGAGACAGCTAGATTTTGAAAGTATCCAGCCGTAAAAAATCCCAACCTGTGCAGGTAGGCAGGTAGACCAGCCAATCATTTCATTCAGGCCGAATGAAAAAGAGAATTTCAACAAAAATAACAAAAAATGCTAATACGTTACCTACCCTAGCTTTAATAATAATGACTTTATTTGTCTAGCACCTTTCATGCAAAGATGGAGCCCAAAGTGCTTAACAAAACAAGATCAGATGAAAATAAATAACAATAAGTAAAAAATAGCAATAGTAGCAATAGCAATAAGTGAGGGAAAAATAAGCAAACAAATAAAAACAGCTTGATAACAATACAATACAACTTTAACACAGTTAGCCCAAATTAAAAAGATAGGTTTTTGATTTCTTTTTAAAAATTCCAAGCGTGTTAACTGTTCTGAGATCCAAGGGGAGGATGTTCCACAGTTTAGGGCCTTAAAAACTGAAAGCAGCCTCACCAGATTTCTTGTGGGACACTTTAGGTACTTCTAAAAGAAAGGCAGTGGAAGCTCTGAGAGTTCTTGTTGGGACATAAAATGAGAGGCAGTATACATATATATCTTTTGGTAGTGAGGGTAAGAATGTGTGAAAACAAGCTGCTGAAATGAGTTCCCTCAGCCTTAAGGACAGGGTGAGGAGCTTAAACATCTGAAGGGGAGCTCAGAGAAAAACAGCTGCTCCTTCGTGTTGAGGTGGCCTCCTGGACGCAGCCTTGTGCAGGTATTTCAGGCACATTCTACTCTGGAAGAAAAACTTGGGACAGACCCAGAACATGGTGGAGGGATTACATTTCCCATCTGGCCTGGGAATACCTAGGGAATACCCATGAAGAGCTGGAGGACATGGCTGGGCACAAGGACATCCGGGCCACTGGAGATAGTGAAGACAACGTTAAACAAGTTGAAGAAGACTTTCTGCTGCTCTCTGTCACTGTGAATGAAAGGAACTCAAACATGGCGAATAGTCTCCTATTCAGTAGTGAGAAATAGGAGGTACTTGGATGTAACTCCAGTTCTATTAATACATTTGAGGACAGCTTTCGCTCTGTATCACAAAGTAAATGAAACAATGCAAACACATCCACTGCTGGGAAAATAATTAAAGCAGGACACAGCCTAATCAATCATAACGCAGGGTGAAATCCGAATCAAAACCTATGCCCCTGTTAACCCTCTACGTCAAGCATAAACCCAGCTGAACTGACGAAAGGTGGGTGGATGGTTGTTGCCTGGCCAGTTAAGGACATTTTAACTGCAAAACCATCAAGATAAAACACCTTCACAGCAGCAAAACTACTAGATGCTCTGTCACGTTTGCTGTTTGAACATTATGAAAGTGACAGATTTATGCTTCAATATTTGTTTTTAAAAAGATTCAGCAACAGAGGCTCATCATACTCTCTTTTAATGTGAAAACCACTTTGCGTAACTGTCACATAAACAAAATCAGTTCTTTGTAGCGACAGATAAGGTTTCCTCCCTGTGCAGTGTAGTCTGGAGCACTATTTGTGCCATTTCAGTGCTCTCTGATAGGCTGTTACATAATGTTGTGTATTCTTGCTTACAACACCTCATAATGCTGCATGGGCACTTATGAATAAAGCACGCATTGTAGCTGTCCATAATTTTGACGGAAACTGTGATAATTATTTTTAGTGCACAGCTACATTTGCATAAGATTTGAGTAGAATCAGTAATGGCCACAGACAACAGATTATAAACAAGGTATTATCAGGGTTTTGCATGAAGGAATAAACACAAAAATACTGCTAAACTGAAGTGATTCTGCTCACAGACAGTAACATGCGTTTGGGTCTTGCCAAATGGACTTTCCAGAGGTGGAGTCAGTCACAACAGGGCAGCCAGTACTTTTAATTTTTAACAAATGTTTTTGTAAGAATTTAAGTTTCTCCTGATTTGCTGTTTTTTTTATGTTACCATGAGGAATCAAGTTTATTGCTCAGCAGGTTGTAGTTAAACACCCACGGAGCTGACAGAGTCATCAGGCAAGACAACTGAAAACGGCTGGACTGAGTTGGAGAGAAAGTTCACTCTAATTTGCTTTTAATTACATGGCCGCTGGGTCTAAACTGGCCAAAGACAGAAGACAAGCAAATGAGGGTTGTGAAGTCCAAAAAGGGCAAAGGTGGGGACTTCAATGCACCAGTGAAATTTTATTTATTTCAATCCAAAAGGTTTTTACAAGCTTCGAACATCATATTCCATAATGCGATGTACTTTTTGCCAAGACACAGCTGCCACTTTAATGTGATTTTGAAAGAAAACTTCTTCTTATGGCTCCCCTCTCTCGTCTCCTGTGGCCAGGTGCGTTTGTTTTTTTTGTCAGGCCCTGTCCTGACGCGCAGAGGGGCTGATGGGAGCAAGTCTGCTGAATAAAACAGTGGCGCTGATGTTAAAAGCTTCCTGCCAAAATGATTAGATCCTCCACCTCCTGAGGTGCAACAGTCACTGAGGTGTGTGTGTGTGTGTGTGTGTGCGTGTGTGTGTGTGTACGACAAGGGACGCATTCAGCTGCACACACACACTCTTTTTGAAAGGTGAACAGATATTCCTCAGCGCACACCATTTGTTCAAAGGTCTTTTTAATCACCCCAGTGTTGCTCTGAGGGAACTGAAACTGAGGCAGTGTGTGTGTTGTCACTACTTACAATGGTGTGTGTGTGTTTGTGTGTGTGAGAGAGAGAGAGAAAGACCAGTAGGGAAATCACCAAGAACAATCATGGCCACACATCGCTGCCTTCTTTGTTTTATAGGAGATACTGACAGATATTTACCACAGCAGAACGACTTTGTCTCTGTCTCATTTTCTGTATCTTCCCGTCCATCTCCATCTCTCTTGTTGCTCTCTCCATCTCCTTCACTTCTTTATCTACTCTTTCTTTCTGAACTTTTCCTCCTTCCTTCCCCTCACAGTTGTAACACAGTCAAGTTTAACTAACTAGGCATAAAATGTACACCTGATTTGAGTGGCTGCATTTTTCCTCCACACTCTCCCCACTGTCTGTCATTCACTCCTCTTCTTTCCTCTTCTCAAGGTGTCCTCTTCTCCCCACTTCTTCTTCTTCACCACCACCACTGCTTCCTTCCCCTCCTCTCCCCTCAGCAACCTTTATTTCTCACTCCATCGGCCCGACTTTCCCTAGAGCCTCCTCCAACTTTCCTCCATTTTTTTGGTCCTCTCTTAAAATTCTTCCCTGCTTTATCTCTTTCTTTCTCTTTCTGTTTCTCAGATAAGTGCATCAGTCGCTCCCACTCAGAGGATTGCCACCGTTAGATCGTCTTGTGTGAGAGTGAGGTTGTACCCATCAGAGTCGGTCTCTGGAGGAATTCACTTTACACATGTGCTGCGGTGGTTCAAACTGAGACTTATACATATTCATCGACATAACTCTGCATATTTCCAAAAATGTGGAAAGGTGGATGTGTTCCTGTCTAACTTTATTAGGCTATGTTACGTGCCACTCAGTGTGATCAAATGATGCAGAGCAGCACTGGGGATTTAGTGGAGGGTGAACCCACCTAAACTTAAATTTTGCCCCCACGTTTTATTTGTGGATTACTATTTAGCATCTGTTTCTATTTCAGGCTGAGCAAAATCTTCAAGAATACTGTAAGTTCACTGTTTACATCACAGTTAGTAGTAGCAACATGCTAACAATGTATTACAATTTTCATCAACAAATAAAAACTAAGCAATAAAGTGAAAGACAGAGGAATGGACAAAATAACTAATTACTGTTTTAATGAAAGTCTTATTCAACAACCTGTATGTATCCAAAAAAGAAGACACTGTAGCTCCTGATAAGTAAACCAGTATCTTCCACCGCCCCAAAATATCTTTTCTTAGAAGTTCATTTAGCCGCTTGACCTGTTAATAAGCAGCATCTTGTGCTTCAGTAACGCTGTGTCTCGGCCAGTAATAGCATAGTTAGCTAATGTTACCGGTTCTTGAGGGGAAAAAACAGAAGAAACGGATTTATGGACTAAATTAATCTACAATCCCACTGAAAATTAAGATAAATAGATTAGTAACATTATTAAGCTAACGTTGCTTTCAGTCATCTGTCTTTGGTGTTTATTAGGCTATTGGGAGGAATAGGTACAAGATTAATGCTGGATGCCAGTCATCTGAATTTACCTGTAGATTTTCATTAAAGAAATATCACTGCTTTAATGTTATCGGATGTTTTAGCTGCTGGTCTGAAACTAAACCCAGAACAATGAGCAGCTGTAGCCTCAAAATTAACACTGCTCTGAGCGTGGTCATTTGCTTTTTAATGACTTACTGAAGGTTGTAGTTAACATGTGTGCATTGTGTGTTAAAATGGTTTTCACAAGTATCTGCGATGAACCACACCACTTGTCCACAAGTTATACCGGAACAGTATATTTAATCAGCCAAATTTATGAGTATCTTTAATCATTTAAACACATTTTGAGAATTAATCTTTTCCACTAGTCAGCTTGTTGGTTTGTTATCTGCCAGAGTAGCTGATTGAGACAGTCAGTATGCCAAAATCCACCAGTATCGGGTGGTGTTCGTTTCAGACTCCCTCTGATCTGTCCAACTTTGTTAGCAGTGGCGTCGACTTGTCTGGACTTCAACCCACCTTAATCACAGTCTCGATGTTTGTTTGTCAGTGGGAAATATAGGTTTGGCAGTCAGTCAGTGTAATTGGCTATGCACCAGCAACTTAAAGCCAAGACAGAGTCTTATTACGCAGCTTTTACTCCGTAAATCCCACACCAAATTGGAATTTCATCCAGCGATAGTTACTAAGATATACAGTACAGGATGTTGTTGTTGTTGTGAATGAGTGAATAAATAAGAGTATGCACATGAATTAAAGAATAAATAGAACAATAAACAAGTGCATTCATTAGTTAAGAAATAATTGAACACATTAATATTTTTGAAAAAAAGAAAAGGGAAAATATGGAGCAGTGCTGTGGTAGAGGCTTTTCCTCCCACCTCTTGCTCCAGCAGTTTACACTCGCTTATTGATCCAAATGCCACAGGCATATACTGTATCACCTGGTGGAGACACAGAATACCCATCAGCAGCATGCAGTCACTGAACACACTACAGCACTGCACTCTTTCATTTCACCTCAGTCTGTTGACTGGCATCCTAACAGGAATCTTGTTCTTTGGAACAGAGAGGATGGACGCGACCTCAGTGCGGCAGATTTGCTTGGTGAACTGAGAGAAGCACGAAGTTAAAGCAGAGAGTCTGAAAGATGTTACAGTACTAATGCAGCGCAGTGCAGTGTTAATGGCTCAGAGACTGGGAGCATTGCGTTTGTGCATACAGCAATTTCAACTTTTCTGTGTGAAAGGGACCAGAAACCCTTGTCTGTGACGTCATCAAGAGACACTTTGTTAAGCTACTCCATTGAAAATTAATGACTTTGTGGACTCAGTCTTAGTATGGAGGAATTTTCTGAACATAATGAAAGAATAAACAGATAGGTAGGTGGGAGATAGATAGATAGATAGATAGATAGATAGATAGATAGATAGATAGATAGATAGATAGATAGATAGATAGATAGATAGATAGATAGATAGATAGATAGATAGATAGATAGATAGATAGATAGAAAGATAGATAGCCATGTTGGCCATGTGTTGCCTTGTTTTCATATTTCCCTCTTGGCATTTAGCTAGCATCAATTAAGGGGACCACATTTCACAAAGATTGAAAGTATGGCTTCAACAGTGGTGTGTTTTCTTAGTTTCTTTCAATAGTCATAATAATAATAAACATGATATGGAACCTGCTGGTCACTGGCAATAATTGCATCCTTTAAACCACTGAAATAAGACATTTTTATTTGATGTACATTTGAACAAATTCAGTCAGAGACACTTATGTCAATAGCTTTCATTTTGATCATTTATAGCAAATGGGTATACACTTTGGTGGAAAATGCTCTGCTCTTTTATATCTTCCTCTTCTATTCAAAAATATAGAACATATGGTGGGGGTTGGGGTGGTGTAGGGAGCATATCAGCAGAGTTATAGTAAGAAGTTTCAGGCTATAAAGGCCACGCTATAAACTTGCATGTATCTGATTGGACATTAGTTGTCTTGTAGCTACAAAACACACCAACAAAAACACATATCTACTAACTTGTTTTTGACCCTTGTCTTTAGCAAGAACCTGTGGTAGTTCAGGATGCAGTCAAGGCAACAATTAGCAACAATAATTTCTCTGGTCTTTTTCTGCCTGTCGCAGTGGAGACAGATGTGCAGTGATAAGCATGTGAAGTAGAAGAAATTAATTCATTGATTGGGACTGACAACTTTATGAAAGTGAATAACAAAATGTGTTTTACTTACTATGGCAGAGTGGAGTGAGATGAGCTCTCTTGTTTAGCAGACAAACAGTTCCCTCAGTCAGTCAGTCTGCTGTGATGGGTGTGAATAACACCTATTTTACACAATGAGCACCAAACAGTAGCAAAGCCGAGTGTCAATTAATTTCCAGTGGAGAACAGTAGAGAGGACAAGAGAGGTGTGGACAATCCACAGCAATGAAGTTATCAGTCCTCTGTTCTGAAAAATATTGATTGACAGCAGCAACCAATCAATTAAGTGAACTAAACCTGTCAGTTTGTACAAAGATTCAGAGCCTAGAGAAGTAGTGAGCTGCCTTCATTCACTCTACACTGTGGACAGCAGCAACCATCCACTGTGTGTCTGAATATGAAATGCAACATACAGTGGTGGTGATATTGGTGGTTGGGGATCCACTTGCTAGTTAAATGCTACTGGAACCCAATAGGAACACAACTAGCACTTTTGGAAGGTTTTGTGTGTGTCAAATACATGTTTACCAGTTTTTATATTCTGTTAGACCTTTTTGCAGTAATTGTAATATACCTATTTGTATATGCTAGTTTAGCAAGCAGGTAATCCCTTTGTTATAGCAGGTCTGAGTGCATACCTAGTGTAGAGTTGAATTGATTTCTGAAGAAATGTTGCTGTGGAGCACGGAGGAACAACTACAACTGCATACAAAGTGGAAGCAGATGTTCTGCTGACATTGCGTATTGAGTGTAACCATAGCATGCTGTAACCATAGCAACATTTATTACAGACCAAAGATGGTAAATGGCTTTTTTTTGGTAATTTGCTTTAACATTAACCTGAAATTCTTTGGCATTTCGGTTGACTTATTCTCCACATATAAGAGGAAAATGGCTTTAATTGCCATGCTTATTACATATTACAACATCATAGCATGATGTTAAGCTACTAGTGCGGTGCTCCGCTGGTGCAGAAATGATCTGAATCAGCACTTCAAGTTTTCCCCGATAGTAGAATAGGTTGTCACCCTGGCTCATTAACATGTGTAAAGGATTTAGCTGTCCCATGAGGAGAATAAGGAGAAACAGCCATATTTCACTGCAGGGTGGATGTGTCCTGTGTGTTCTGTCTGCTCCTAAGATGTGTGGTGTGTCGATGAATATTCATCCACGATGAGGAGAAGAGGATTGATATGGGGGATAAAAGACTTTCTTTCAAATACTTTTCCTTTATGAGTGACTACCCTACAAAGAAGTGAGGGGAGAGAGTTGCAAAATACTGCTACAAGCTCCAATTTGACCAATTTCTATCAAACCAGAGAACACACACACACCCGCACATGCTCAGACCTCCCTGCTATTTAAGCCAATTTAATCACTGATCACAAGCCTTATCAGACTTCAAAGCACTGCATAAACTCTGAGACTCATTTCATTTCATCTCTCTTTAGAGGGAAAGTTGTGCTAGTCTGCCTAGTTGGTATTAAACATTTCGCTCCTTCCAACTATCTATTGCACCAAACGTATTAAGATCAGAGCTGGATCAGTCTGCAAGTGCAATAACTTCTACAGAGTCGTGCTGAAGGCTTGTTGGTATAAATACAGCATTGGCCCAATTGTGACAAAGTAATTCTTCATGCTGTTTACAGTACTAATAATATTTTTGGTGGAACAAAGAAAAGTAAGATAAAGCTTTCAGCTACTGATGATTATATATGTGCTTAGACATCAATTAATAGCTGATTTGATTTTTAGTAGGAACTCTAGTAGCCCATAAAACTATTCTTCCAAGAGCACTTCATTATGACAATAAAATATACACTTAAATCAGTTTAGAACAAGGCAAGGCTTCATGGATATTCCCTATTAGTTAATTAACTGAGCCATGCTAGCAGCTCTGTGAGGCTGTACTCACAATGACAATGTTAACATGCTGATGTTAAGCAGGTATATTGTTTACCATGTTTACCATCTTAGTTTAGCATATTAGCACTAAACACAAAGTACAGATGAGGCTGATGGGAAGGTCATTATTTGTGCAGGTCTTTGGTAATAAACTAAAGTATTGGACACATTTTCTGATCAGATGATGATGCTGAAAAGTCAGAGGATCACCAGGAATTTCTATAAACAATTTTGTGCCAATCCATCTAGTATATGTTGAGATATTTCTTTGACCTGTTGGTGGCACTAGAGGATAGTTCAGGGGATCACCAAAGTCATAAGGATTCATTATCTGGGAACCATGAATTTCTGTACAGAATTTCATGGCAATCCATGGTTGAGACAGTTTAGTCTGGACCAAAGTGGTGCATCCACCGACTGACATTGCCATTCCTAGAGTCATGCTGCTGCTAAACGTGTAGATCTTGTAGTCATATTGCATAGCTCTACTGCATCCAAACTATGATTTACTGAGCTGTGAATGAGACAAACATATCCACTTGCTGTGGGCTTGGATGGGCTTGTTTGCTTATTTATGTTTTCCTGTCAGATCTTCGTCTGACAAAGCAGTGTGATGCTGTTGTCTGATGTCTAGCAACTATTTCATCAGTGTATTTCCCAATGATATGTGCTTGGGATAATCTAAAGATAATACAAATGTAGAACATTTATTTATTTATTACTAATCTAACAATCTGTCTGCTGTAGTCTGCAGAACAGGAATCGATTTTTGAAGGTGTGAGCATCATGTGTTATGTCATGTGTGCGAAGTTGCTGTGATGAAACCACAGTGCAAATTGTTTAATTGACCACCTGTCACAGAAACATACACGGTACTATTACTGACTTTGGTTTGGATTGAAGTGTAAAAGTGTATCTATGAATTTATATTTATAGTAAACAAGCAAGCAAAGAAACAAAAAGAAGGGGAAAGAGAGAGCTGAAAGAGACAAAGAAGACAATATATAAAACAAGCAGAATTAAGGGAAAGACCCGCAACAACAAAAGCTCCATCATCTTTAGTTTTCGGCCTTGACCTTGAATCGCCAGCAGTCCCTGTTCTGATGATTTGAGGCTCCTACCAGTGGTCAGAGGGCAGCAATGTGACTAATGCCTTGTATGTCAAGAATAAAATTTAAAAATCAATTCTATAAGTGGCAGGGAGCCAATGCAGCGAAGCTAAAACTGGAATTGAAGTAGAGCAGATTTGCAAAGGCAGGTGAACAAGGTGTTACAGAAGTCGAAATTTGATGAAGTAACAGCATGCATGACTATACATGACATTTGCACACTGATGATAATGATGCCAAAGAGAGTGACAGAGGGAGTGTGTGCACTGAGCTCACATTCAATTCAATTCAATTCAATTCAATTCAATTCAATTCAATTCAATTCAATTTTATTTATATAGTGCCAATTCATAACAGAAGTTATCTCATTGAACTTTTCCTGTAGAGCAGGTCTAGACCTTACTCTTTATAATATTATTTACAGAGACCCAACAAATCCCACCATAAGCAAGCACTTGGCGACAGTGGCAAGGAAGGGGGGTAGGGGAGAGGGAAGCACAATGCAAATACCACCTAGAATTTTAAAATAGTAATAATGTAATAATAGTGGTAATATTAATATTATTAATATTAATAATAATTGGAATGACAGTCATAGGAATAATAATGACAATGATAGTAACAAAGCCAATGACAACAACTGTAATAGCAGTTGTCAAGCAGGAACATGCGGGCAGCAGGTGGCCCACAATCCCAGATCCAGACTCTGCAGCTCCGGAGGTAGAAGTTTACTTACATGGGTTTGGCAAACAGTAACCGAGGGCTACAGAAGAAAAGCACTAACCTGAAGCACTGAAATAATTTGATTTTCTTCAACTCTGAGTATTGAAACTGTGAGCAACAAGTCCACAGCAGGAACACCACAACTAATATAACAGGTTGACAGAGAGGGAACAGAGAGAGAGGATGGCAGATGGGAACACTGCTTTCTCTATATATAAACAGTACATCTCTCGCAGCCTCTTTCTTTTCATGGTAAAGCAGCATCATGAAAAGCTTGTGTCCAAAACACAGCTTATCCTCTGTCCTTTGAGTTTTTCACGCCTCAGCTTTTATTAAAGCTGCTGGTGAATGTAAAGGTATGCCCTTTACTTAGATAAAAGTCAACATGTGGTAGTTTAAGGTTTTGTCACTTCCTGTTTTATTTTGTAGTGTGTTCCTTCTCTTGTGTGTCTTGTGTTTTACTTCCTGTCTTTGTTTGCTTTCCCTCCAGTTTTGATTGTTGGCCCTTCCTTGATTGTTTACACCTGTGTCTCGTTGTCTTACCTCCCCTAGGGTATTTAGTCCGGGTCTCTGTCTTTATTCAGTGTTCATTGTTGTTACTGTCTGGTGTGATTCCTGTCTGATGTTGCTCCTAGCTTGAGTTTTGTTCGTGTCTTGTGAGTGTTCCTGACATTTGTGTGTATCGCCGTTTAGTGAACTTTTGTTGTACCTGTTTCCTGTGCCCAGTTCCCCGGCATTCTTACCATGAATCCTGCTTTGGATTCTTTGTTTCCCGTGGACATTGGTTGGATTCTGGATTTTGTATTTTGCCTGCTCCCTATTGGACTGTTTAGCCACATTGGACTCACTTCCCTGTTTCCACCACTGCCAGCCGATAACCCATTTTCCTGTTGCCTGTTCGTTACCTGTCTGCCTGTACCTGCCTGTACCTGCCTGTAAACCACATAATCACTGTAGCCATCCGGCTACTTCACCTCTTACTGCTTCCTGGTCATCTGCCTTTGGGTCCACATACCACTACACAGCACACACTACAGAATGAACCAACCATAAAGATGGACCCAGCAGAGACCATGTCTGATGAGTCTAACAAACTAGTTTTGGACCTTTTGAGCTTACTGGAGTGTTGGGAGACAGCCAGCAGCAAACAGTCCAGGCGGACAGTCAAAGCTGCCACGCTTTTTGCTCTGTCCCGCAAGCCCTGGCTGTGGGACTCCCTTCCTGAGCCAAGGACTTTTTGTCTGCTCCCAGTCACCAGTCAGACTCCCAGCCTGCCAGTCATCAGCCTGCACCCCGGCCTGCTGGTCTCCAGTCAGCATCTCAGCCTGCAAATCAGGTGGTACCTCAGGTCGTTGCTGTCTTGGTGCCTTTTGGGAAAACCCCCAGGAGGAAGCGTGGCTCCCACAGCCGCTCGCCTGCTCCGCTGCCCAGCTGCTCACCTGCTCTGCGGACCTCCTGCTGGATCGCTGCAGCACCAATCCCTTGCCACAGCTGGATTGCAACCGCCTCCTGCCCCGGTTGGATCGCAGCAGCAGTTATCCCTAGTCGCCGCTGGATCACAGCAGTACCCTCCTTCTCTGTCTGAGTGGCAGGCTCCGGGTTCCCGGACATCACTGGTTCTGCCAGCTCCTCCACCACCTCTCCATCGCCGTCTTCCTGTCCTGCTGCCCCATCGCCAGCGCCCTGTCCTGCTGTCCTGTTGCCGGGCCCTGATCTGGTTCTCTGTCCTCCACAGGGTGTCAACCTTCGCTGCCGGGCCCTGATCTGGTTCTCTGGCCTCCAGAGGGTCTCAGCCTTCGCCACCGGCCTCCTGTGACCTTCCTCCTGTGCCACTGGCATTCCACCAGGCCTCAAGATGGTGTTGATCTTCGTCACAGACCTTATGAGACCAGCTCCGCACCTGTCCAGCCCCCAGGCCGTCCGCCCAAAGTCTCGCACCTGGCCCTTGATTCTCCAGTCGAGTGCCATTAAACCACTGCAGAAAAAGAGGGTGCAACAAGATGACGTAATTAAAAGAGCACCAGTCAAACCCATGGACTGCATATACTGTAAAGATGTCGACGCGTCTCCATTTCCTCCCACTGTACAAAAATGAAGCCAAATTATCCTGGATACGGGCGCTGCCATCTTGCTCTGGTGGCATCATTTGGAGCCAGAGTCTGTGCAGTAGTGATCGGGTTAGAGCCGCGGTATCTGGCCGAACTAATTTGAACCAAACTTATCAGAAAAACGAACACTTGAACATACATCAGATTGATAAGAACTACCTAAAATGACAGAAACCATCTTTGGGGAAAAAATGTTTTTTGGGCTGGGTTTTTGACCTACACTGCAACCAGCCACCAGAGGGCGATCAAGATGTTTTGGCTTTACTTCTGGGGAGCTGTCATGTCATCCATCTTTATATACAGTCTATGGTCAAAACTTCAAACGAAAGAAAATTATGCAGGAAAACATGATGGAAATATTTCTGTTTGATTCATGTAGTAATGTGAGGAAGGTTAGTCTTCTCAACGCTCCACACAGATCTGATGTTCTCATCTGCTGCAAAATTTTCTCTCCAGCCGAGCAGAAGCTTCAGTGGACGTTTTAAGTCACATGCTTCATTTACGCCATGATTTATTTCCATTACACTTTGTCACGTTTTGCTTTTATCCATATATCAACTTTTCCACCTCAGCTGAGTGTCAAATCTTTTTCTGGCATTTTTGCTCAGGTTCTTTAGTGTGCAAATTGAAAATGAGCATTAAAACAGGTGGATGGAAACATATATTTAATGTTGCCAGTTAATAGTAGTAGCAATTGTCCACCTTTTCAAGCAGTCTCAATCTGGCTGTTTGGTCTGCTGATTGATAGCTGTCACACCTGCCTATATGAACTGCACCAAACAGATATGGTGTGAAAGCACTGACATGCAAATTTTTTTATTACATATTAGCAGTAAATGTATTTTTGTATATAAAGTAAAATGACTCATAAGAATGGCTCCTTTTGGAAGTGTTAAATTGAGCACCATTTTAAGCTGAGTCGGGTAGAGTTGAGTTCCTCAAACATTTTGGTTGTTGAAACTATACCAACACATATTTTATAACCTTATCTCAAGATTTACTGTAAAATGTTAATGGGCACAGTAGCTAGGAACAGCAGCCCTCAGATACATGTATTAGAAAAGTGTTACAGTAGAAATAGTGCCAGTACCTCAAAAGTTTTTAAACCTCTTTTAAACACCATGTTCACACTTACACACGTTCACACCTGGAAGCTGCACTGTAAATCAGTCTGATCTAGTGGCCACTGAGCAGCTCATCTAGAGAGGTTGCGGGTCAGGGCCTTTGCTCAAGGGCACCTCAGAGGTGGTAATAAGGGACAGGCAAGGACTATTGTTTCACTTTCTCCAGCCTGATTAATCAAACTAAGTGCACAATAAGTGCATTTACACAAGTTCTGGACAAGTACAATTTTGAGGTATTTGTACTTTACTTGAGTAATTCCATTTCATGCTACTTTATACATTTTTGAGGCAAATATTCTACTTTTCACACCATTACATTTATCTGACAGCTTTAAATATGGCCTACTACTTACTTTGCAGATTCAAATTATTAAAACAAAATAACAAATAAATTATGATGTAATATTATAGATTAAGCTACCCAGCAGTATATAAAGTAGTTACAATTGGTCCCTCTTTTACAAGCTGCATAATTAAAGTAATGCTTACACATTAATGCATCCATAGTTACAATCCAATAATATATATAATTCTGAAATGTAATAATAATTCTATCTGTCTTTAAAAGTTTTCAATGCAGGACTTTTACATAATATTTTAGGTATTTGTGATATTGCTACTTTTATTTAAAAGATCTGAGTATTTCTCCCACCACTGGTAAAGGTATTTATTTACATTTATTTCTGTTCATATGCTGACAGTTCTGTTCGATTGGTAACATCAACAAAAACCCTTTTGTTTGTTGCAAGTCAGATCTCTACCGGACAACATCGCTGCTCAACCCAAGATGCGAAAAGATTAACTCAACAAGAGTCCTAATAACTATAACACTTTAGCTTACTTTACTTTAGCTTACTTTATACTTTAGCTATATATATATATATGTAAATCAGAAAAGAACAAACGTCAGTAATCAACAGAGGGAAACTTTCAGGAATTAAACATCTCTTTTATAGTAGCTGTTCTGCCTCAGTTACATCAACACGGCTCATCTGGGGTTGGAAGAGCTTATATGAATAACATAAATTTTAACTCTGCGAAACATTTCTATGTGGACAAACATGAGCCTTAATTTAAACAGTCGTCATCTGAGGAGGAGTAAAAGGAGTCCTGTGTGGGAGGAACTTCTGCTCTTCAGAATGAGGCTTCAAACGAGTGTAAAATTAAGTTTATGAAGAGCCCATTCCACCCTCTCTCCATCTCTCTCGTGCAATCTTTTCATGTTAACAAGCATTGAACTTGCCCACAGAAGCTTTCTGTGCACTTCTCTCCCTTTTCACAGGTTACACTCTCCTCCAAGTCAGTTACCTAAAGCCTTTCACTAATGAAGGACCTGCCGATAGGACGCATTTCTTTCTTTCCTTCCTCTTAAATTTTTTTCTTTCTTGCTTTCATTTCCACTCCATTCTGGGCTCTTGTTCCCCCCCCACAGAGATAATAGGCACTGGGAAAGCACACGCACACACAGAGGTGTTAATGGAAAGGTAAGGTTTCCCAGTCACACTGAAGAGTCACCTGACCTGGACCAGGTCTAATTATAAGGTGTTGTTGTTGTTCACTTCTGGTCCTATGAACACACAGGCAGTCAGAGCAACACACACACACACTTATTAATGTGCATGGAGGAATATACTGTATATACGTGCATGTGCATACACTAATTTTCTCTCTTTTTTGTTTTTTAATGAATTACGTGAGAAAACTTCCACACTTGAGTGCGCACACACGCACACACATAGATATAAACAGTCTCAATGGGACATTGTTTCTCACGCGATGAGGCCTGTTACCCTGAGTGCCATCATTAGCTCTACATATATGTTTTCAAGAAGAGGCACATCAGGGGCCAAAGTTTCCATAGTGAAAGTTACCATAGTAACATATAAAAATATTGCTGTATGCTATATGGTGTGTGTGTGTGTGTAGGAGGCGGGGGGTCACAAGGAGCCATGTGCATCATTTAGGGATGGATTGACATCTGAAGAAAAATAGCTGAAGGTCTAATCAATTTGAATGTGTTCCCCTGAGATACTGCTCTCTGTGTGTATGTGTGTGTGTTTGTCAGGTGAGGGGAGCAGCAGTCATCAGCAGCATTTCAGTCCAGTCAGCAGCGTTCTTGCCAACCTCTGCACGACCAGACTCATGAATAGATCAGTACGTTGTGTGCGTGTGTGTGTACTACATTATGTGTTAATGTATAGGGACGTGTCTGGATGCCATCTGCATTCTATTTTCCCAAAGACTTGAGACAATATGGTGACTGTGAGTCCATCTCATGTATTGGACATTTCAGCGTGTAACATGGCAGCAGCCCTCTGCCTGCTCTGAAAACTGTGCTGTCAGTGGGGCGTCACTGTGCTCTTGCTGCTCCACACAGCACGCAGCTTTGAAAGTGGAGCAGAGGGGAAAAGAAGAACTTTGATGTTTTTTCACTAGGTGCACAAATGTACACAACACCTGAGCTGAAACAAACTATAGCACAAACACTGGTAGAGTTGGTAGAACAGCAAAGGTTCATAAAAACAGTTTGACATCAATTAGCTTACTTTCAGTCTTCCAAACCCGTTCTTTGTGAGAAAAAGATGAAAACACATGCGATAAATCTGCTATCTATCAACAAAGTCGTGGTGTAACCACCCTTGCTACAGTTTACAGATACCATGGCCACACAAACCCACTGAAAAGATAATAGTTGCATTGAGAAACTGAAAACCACTAGCTTGCTTGTTAGCTTGCTGATAAAATTGCTATTTTGGATGTTCACTGTTCTGGAAGTTAAAGTCTTTTTCTGCATAATCAAAGGTGTGTGACTAAAACATGGAGCACTTCCAAGGACATAAAACTTTTCTTTGATAAAAAAGTTAAAGGTATAAGCCTCTGTACATAAAACACAAGCTAACTACAACTCTCAAGTCTCTTGACTCTTAGTTGAAGAGTTACACAGTAGCAGAGGCATGACGTCATCATGTGTTTCAATGTGTCAGACATCATTTTGTGGAATTAATTTACTAGCATCACACATTTCAGAATTAGATTTTCAGGTTGACTGGTGGCTTGTTCTGCTTGGTCTGGTATGAAACGCAACATGCTGCTGCTCGTTTGATCGTTCGCTTTGTTTGAGATGAAACCAAACGTACAATTTAGAGTAAGTCTTTTCATGCCTAGAGACTTACTTTGATCACTAGCTTGATTTGATAGATAAACAAATGAAATTGACATCGACCTTCAAGCTCACTTGATGGCATCACTTTACACACATAACACGTTTTAGTCAAAGCTATTATTATATGGGTTTCTCCCCTTTCTTAACCTTGTTTTTGCCCTGGTAGTGGCAGAGCTTAAGGGTGGTGAACAACTGCTGGCCACATCACCTGGCCAGATTTTCATGAACTTTTCTGGGGATATTCATGATCCCCAGAGGATGATAATGATTTTGGTGACCCTCTGACCGTTCCTGTAGCACAACCCAAAATGCTCATTTGTACACAAGAAATTTTGAAATATATTCTCATAAAATGTATGAGTACATTCATGCTCCCCAGAGGATGAACCCTTTCTATTGAGGACGAGCCATAAGCTTTCCTCTGGCCAATAATATTAATTTTCAGGATATAACCATAACTGCTGTGTTACCATTAAATTTGTGTGGATCTTCATGGTCCTCAGAGATCGAACCCTACTGATTGTGGTGACCCCCTTGAACATAACTACACATAATTGTCTAGTGCATAGTAAAACTGCATGTGCTTACAAGAATTGAGAATTGAAGAAATTAGATTAAACTCAGCCAAGACATAGTAGTTTTTACAATGAACATTGGGTAATAATTTTAATGTTCACTTTAGATTTAACTAATAAGTGGTTTAGATAATTAGTTTGAACCAGGATGAAAATCCTTTCTAGTTGTTTAAATTGCATGCAGTTTGATGATGTCAGTCTGCAGTTGTTTGGGCTGAGGTTAACATCCTCTGCGCTCTATAACTCAAATCTCGTTTTTGCTGACCTCTAATGGTTTAACTGGTCACATTGCTACAGTGATGTAGAAGTGTACTACAGGGTGTGTCAGCACACCATGATATCACTGTTGGTTGTGGTTTAGAGGCGCAACAAAGCACACCTCTGACCACACCCAACGACACGCATCACTGATGCTGGGTATAATAATAAATAAGAGTGGGGTGTGAGTGATGTAGGAAAAACATTTGACACTGAACACAGGTGTACAGTAGTTTATATTCTGTGTTGCTAAAGAATTTTATTTATGCAATGAATGGCTCAATTTTCTGATTACTTCCATTATAAGTGAGTCAACATGCCACGGAGGGTAAAACATGTGTTTGACATCACTGTTTTATATATTTAAGGCCTTAGATCACATATTTGAGCAAAGCATATAATTCCGTAACAGTCAAACTGTATACTGATATGTCAGAGTGAATCTTAAATCGAGAGAGAAAGCAGAATCCAGAATATACTTTTTGTTTTCATGATAAAAAATATACTCTCAGAAACTCCTTTTAATAAGTGCAGATGAATTTCAAAGTGCCGGTGGAATATGCGAGGGGAAAAGGTGAGCTGTCTGGCATCTCTGAGAGAACAAATCAAAGACATTAAAAGAGTGTCTCTGAGTTTCCCAAACAATCTTAATAAATGTGAACAAAGGTCAACAAATGTGTCACATCTTTCAAAACAACATCAATCACAGTGCACTGTAACTGCATATTGCTTACTAATATTTGATTGATATAGTTTTGTTTCTTGAAAATACATGCCACATTGAACTCTGCGTTTTTTCTTTTGAAAATACAAACACAAAAAAATACTTTTGCCTAGTACACGCCAGTAAAAAGGACCTGTTACAATTTAAGAGAAATGTGTTTGATGGAAACAGACAAACATATAAAACAATTTTTTAAGGATATTTCAGCATAGTTGTCCAGTAACTGAACAGTCACAAGTTTAATGGATAAGGCTGGCGATGGTTATTTTTTTTATTGTCAACTAATTCCATTAAAACCACCCTATATTGATCCTATTAACAAGTATCCTCCTGTACCACAGCTCCATTATTGTCCAAAAACTATTAAAAACACATCAATGAGCCACGCTGTTGCACTGGGTGACATGTTCCTTCATTAACACTGACATGGGCACGGTAGTTTATTTTGAGATCATTACACACACGTCCTCCTGCTGCCGTAAATACGCACTACTGTAGCATATGAAATGTGTATTAATCCGTGGCTAAAAATAATCCCTAGCAACATGGCCGGATTAACTAGCACGGCGGATTATGTCATTAAAAAGGCCACACCGTACCGTCCCGTCAAACCAGCCCGCTGTTTTATTCTCTCCTGAATCAGAAAGCGGAGAGGTGATGGTAAAGAAACAAGGGGGGGACAGATTGGATGCAACGTTATCATTTTGGAGCTCTTTTTTTCTTTGAGAGAAAATACAACATAGCAACGTAGCAAAAAAAGAAAAGCCCAGCTGTTTTACAGCATCACTTTCTCCTTTTTCAAAAATGAAATGATATATTTGTGACCCATTTTAAAGATTTACATCTTCAGTAGGAATAAATTGACCAGGGCAGACAGGGTAGGGAAGTTGTAGGGATGTCGTAATGTATCGAGTATGCACTATTGGTCTTTTCATGGGATTTGTTGACAATGAGAAAAGTATTGGATAACACCGTCTTATCCTTTAACATTTGTCATATTGATATTATACCACACTGTATTAGGTGCCGTGAGAACAACGTTTCCTCACATCAATAGTCCTAAACAATTCTGCCAAACAAATACTATTTATCAGTGCAATTCATTAACCCCCTCAGAAAAATGCTTTCCTACACTTCTTCATTTCTTTTTATCCCCTCTATCTCTCTCCGATCCAATCAAGTCTGCAAAGTCTGGAGATTTCTCTCGCTGTCCATATCAATCAGTCACTCTACCTCTGCTCCCACTGCTCTCTCTCTTTCCCTAAGTCTTAGGGCTCAGTCGTAGTTCAGATATCAAATATTAATCAAGGCAGGTTGAGAAGAAGTTGATCAGCTGTCCCTTCATTGATCTGCCAGCTTCCCTCAGCACTGATGTGTCCCATGCAGCTGGAGTTATACTTCTAATAAGCATTTGTAGTTTCAAGTGTGTTTTTTTTCTCTCTCAGTCTTTTATTTTCTTTATACTTATATCCCCATTTCAGTCTCTTTTCTACTTAACATCTCTATCTCTGTTAGCCCATGTCTTAATGTCATAAAGCAACATTGTGAAAGCAGTGATATTTCAATTCCAAAACTAAAACCAGCTGTCTGCAGCTCAGTCCTGCTAGTGTTTAAGAAGTCCATTCAAATTCAGGCCAGTGAGTGCACATCTGCACTAACCTTGACAGATTCTTGCTACTGACTAATGGGGGAAATCCTGTAAGAGCTTTAATAATTCTCTAAGGACCCCAGATTGTCTCAATTCTGAGTTGGCCATGTCTTGGACTCATTCAGTGATTTATTTTCTTTACCTGCTTATTCCCTCTAAGGGGAATGGAACCAATTCCAGCATTCAATAAGCAGGAATCAGGGTCAGACCCTGAACAGAGTAAATTTACATCACTGGAGTAACAGACTGCTGGCCCTTTTCGACCTCCAGGAACCTTTTCAAGAGCTTTTCAACCGAGCCACCACTTTGTTCCAGACTGAAATATCTCGACAACTATTGGATGGATTGCCATGAAATTTGGTAAAAACATCCATGGTCCCCAGAGGATTAGCCCTACTTTCTTTGGTAATCCCTCGAGTTTTCCTCTAGTGCCAGTTATCTACTTATCCAGTGCAATATCTCAATATCTACTAGATAGATGGATTGGCTCAAAATTTTGTACAGCCATTTGTGGTTTCCAGAAGATGTATCCTAATGACCTTTCTGATACCCTGACTTTTCCTCTAGCACAACCATGAGCTTTATGCTTTTTGGTTTTTAGTGAAATGTCTCATTAACTATTGGATGGATTGCCATGAACTTTGGTAGAGACATTCATGTTCCCCCTCAAGATGAATTTTTCACTTTTTGTCTAACGTACAAGATCGAAGTTTTAATTTGTCCAATACTTTGGTTTATGACTAAATACCTGCAAAACTAATGACATTCTCATCAGCCTAAATGACAAAGGCCCTAAATACATGAAAACCTGTGGGTAGTTTACAGACTCCTGACATGTCCTTATGTGAGAGAAACCAGGAAAACATATAAACTCCACACAGTAAAGGCCATTCGATTGACCTTGGGGATTCTTTTGCTGAGCCATTAGTGTTAAACCACAGTGCCCTGTCAGACTCCCAGGTGACCTCAGCATGAGGTGGTAAATGTTCAGTCAAGACTTGCAAACAGATCATTAGTTTACAAGCCAAACCAGAAACAACTAATTCTTGCCAGTTGAACAGATGTGCTTCCCTGCCTTGATTTCCCAACTGCACCCCCAGAACTCATTTCATTTTGAATAGAGGCTGGTGGAGATAATCATACAGCACTTTTCTGAAGAGGACCTCATTCAAAGAAGTGTAGAAATTCAAATCAGTGCATCGTGGGACTACCCAATACCCTGTTGATTTACATTTTATCAATGTAATAGGTTGAACTAGACATAACTCATATATACATATTGCTACAATAATTACCAGCTAGAAAAAGTACTTCTATTACAGACAACATCCTTTAGAAAACAACAGTTAGCTGTTTTAACTAACAAAGCATGTTTTCTGTGAGACAGCACTAGTTTAAAATAATATTTGAACATTTGTATTCACTATATTTCTGAGAGTGAGATGAGAAGATCAATGTCATGTCTGAGCATTCAGTACGGAACTGGAGTCATGATATGGTTAGCCTAGGTTAGCCTAAAGACTAGAGTCAGGGGGAAACAGCCAACCTGGTTTTCTCCAAAGAGAAAAAAAATAATGGCAAAAAACAACCCCCAAACCTAAAGCTTACTAATTAACACATTGTATGGAGTTGTGTACTATTAACTAACTAACTATTTCTTGGCGAACAACAGCCAGGAGAGTCTTGCCGTCACAGTGAGGTTGCCAAGTTTTGTTGCCTTTACAGAGACCAAAACCAAAACCTGTGCTCATCAACCATACCTGGCAACCTAAGCTATAGCCAGAGACACTGTAGAAAGTACAGGATAGATACAAAATAGCTCCCACACTTGACTACCCCGAAAACCACAAACTGTCATTTTTACAATTCTGTTTGTGTACGGATTAAACAAACGAGATACAGCATGTTGATTTGTTAGCTTTAGAGGTGTTGGTTGTCAGATTTTTTTATGTTAAAAAGGGATTATTGTGGTATCTCTGGAAGTAAGGCAGTGACCTCACACTTTTGATAAAGTGTTCAATGACAACTTGCCTAATCAATCTCCCAAATTTCTCCAAGCGACTCCTTCGTTTTCTCTCACGCCTCTTTTTTTCTTCTTCCCCAGTCGTTTTTCTTCCTCAGGTCTTTATTAAAACTTGATGGAGATGAGTGAAGCCAATAATCTTCAGGCCCCGTGAACAACCCTGCCTCCCCCTATCAAAGAATATTGTTGTTTTTGGACACAAATAGAACAGGGGGAGGGAGAAGGTCTGGTTTATTAAATATTAAACAGCAGGTCTCTGGGGAGAGGGGGAAGAGTTGTGGTGATGCAGTGTCTGACCCAATTAGCATCTCCTGTTCACCTGCCAGGCTCCAGCCATGGCTCCACTCTGACTTTTACTCGACACGACGGGACACTTCTGGGACAGTCACACTCTTCAGGAGTGTTATCCCCACCGTCTTGTACACTAATCATGACATGATGCATCTGTGCCTGTCACACCCTTGAAGGGGGCCATCTTAGCTCAGTGAAATATCGGTCACTACCAGCTCCAAAATGATCTCACTCTTCAAGAGAGCTGTCACAATGACGCTCCTCTGGGTTGAGCCAACTCTTCAGTAACATTGTCTCAGATTTTTGTGTCATAAGGCTCTTCTGGGACTGTGTTACTCTTTAGCGAGACCTAAAACACTGTAGTTTGAGTTTATTTTTACATTGACAGAGGAGTCAACCTTTTCATTTACCTATCTAAAAACACAGTTTTGGATTATTGAAATATTTAGCAAACTGTCACTGACACTGTGTGAGACAAATGGTCAGAGGGTGGAAACCAGACCCATGCATTTAATGACTGATTCATGGAGAAAAAAAAGGAATATTGTTGTTTTTGTACACGGTACATTCCCTCCACTCTTCAATAAGGTGCCTGGTGCTAGATGGAAATGTAAGCCCCATTCACCTTCACAATGTCATTGTAATATGGGAGCCACGTCAGTGGTGACGCTGTCTGTTAACCAATTGTTAACAAATCAGAACACAGAAAAATGTATTTGCTTATGAACGATATCTTGAGTGTGGCTAATAGATAGCGGTTAATAGATAATGGATGGATGTTATCTTGAGCACTTTAAATGAATGAATGAATGTGCAAAAACATGAGTTACTCAACCTCTTTATTAGCCATCACAGCTCCTATTTAATGTCAGTCTTCAGCCACAACCAATGCAATTTCAGCCTGTTTTCTTAAGTTAAATTCAGGTTGTCACTTGTCTTAATAATTTATCAGTCTTCACTGGTGGAAAGTAACTAAGTGCATTTACTCAAGTACTGTACTTAAGTAAACACATATGATGAGTTTATAAAATACAATGCATTGTTAAAGATTAAACCAGTGGTTCCCATAGGGCGACCTTGTCACGTTTCAGATGTTTATGAGTTGTTAGCAGTTCCACTAAAGAATGTCCCCTCTAATGTCCCCTCAAAAAATGATTTCCTCTCCCATAGAGAGCCGAAGTCATGACGTCACATCTGGTCTTGCCTCTGTTCCACTTCCGTAACTCAATGCACTCTCTCGTTCAGGATTCGTTTCATCTGTCTTTCTGAAAAAGTTCCTAAAATTTACTTTCCATATTATAAGACAATATAGTATCCACTACAGCATTTGCTATTAGCAATCAAAACCTTTGTGATTCTAATAAAGTGAAACAACGATTACTTCGTGAGCACAGAAAAAACTACAGCTCCCATGGAAAAACTACAAGCACGTATGCGCAGGTACTTACGTCTTCATAACTTGGTTTTGTATCCATAAAACTCACCAATGCTCTCTTCTAATATAATTTTTTAAACTTTTTATTTGTAATCTTTGCTGTCTTTTACTTAACTGAAGGATCTGAGTATTTCTTCCACCACTGTCTGTCTTTTACATCACATAATAAAGAATAAATGCTCATACCAGTGCAAACACTGAATGATTTAAGTGAACAGAGTTATGATGAATGGTAAAGATGAAGATTAAAAATCAGTTAAATCAAGCTGTTGTTTGTGTTAATGATGGATTTGTTTTTAAATTTAAGATCACAGTTTTCATCAGCTCTATTTTCATTCAAGTTCCACTCTGTATCACCCCTCTCTCATGTATATGCAGTGATAACCATTCAGACACTGTAATTCAATAGGCAGGTAGTCATTGGTGTGCATTGCCCGTCATGAGACAGGAGCTTCGAGATGAATGACTAAAGAGATGAATTCAAATAGAAGAAAGACAGGAATAAGCAACAGGTGGCAGAAGAAAGAAGCTGCCAAAACATTTCACTTCACCTCCTTTTGTCTCTACCTTTTCCATCACTCGTCCCACAAGTGAGGAGATGAAGTAAGGATAGAGGTAAGAAGACACTAGGGATGATACCTATGTATCATCGCTAAAACAAATATATTTCAGAAAGGTTTGTGTCAATCATTTATTGAATATGTGAGTTTCTATTTGAGCCAGCCAAGTGACAGTTTATTTAGTTTAGTTTGTCTAGACACACGTCAGACAGTTTGATGATTCATTTATTGATCACCTGTCTCTTCTCCATGTGAAGCAACTTCTCTTGTCTGCCATCTTATCAGAGATTGGGACATAATCACTACTGACACACCTTCAAAATCATGATGGAAAGGATGATTAATGAGAAAATACTGAAACCTGTTAATCAGACTGAATTGCTGCACATGGTGCGAGTAGTAGTAGTACAACAACAGGACACAGTACAAGGAGTTGGTTACCTTGCTGAGGAGTTGGAGGTGTACAGTCTGAACTCTTCATCTAACAGTTTACTGTGGCTGCTGCTTCTTGTTCCATTATTCCCTTGCTAAAATTAAGCTAACCTTGATGACAAATACATTGTGTTTCCTGTGACTGCTTCACAATAAAAGCCACCATGTTTCGCCAGTTGAAGACATTTAATGTGAAGCTCCAATAGGAAGTTCCGTTTACATTAGCAGTAACTTAATACAGCTCTGACACTGCTGTAAGACACTGATATTAATGAGATCGATGCTGGATTACATGCATGCAAATCTGTCGGAAGCAACATTGGAAATTTTAAAGTCTGTGATGGAATAATTCCATCTTCTGTTTTCATGACACTTTACCAGTCCTCGAAGTCTTCTCAGGCCTCTAATTCACATTCATTTGCTGCTGCTTAAAAGATGAGAAATGATCAGCCTAATCAAACAGTGGTGCCCACGTCCCCGAAGAGATAGAGGTCTCTGCAGTGTGTACCTGAAAGCTTAGTTCACCGGCATTTCAATCCTCTGTAAATGGTGGTACAACACCAAAACTATTGAATGATTGTTAATAATAATTTCAAAATACATCAACCAAATACACATCACTCTGGAAGCATTTTCTCCTCTTCAAGTCTGACTCAACAAACAGCTTTGGGCTTTGGTGAGATGATGTAAATAGCTATGTACAAAGTAAATGACTTGTGAGACTGGGTTCTCAGGGGTGTGTGTGTTTGTGCATGCATGAAGCATGCACTTTAGTGCCTGACTTTGAAATCCTGGGAGAAACTTCAATTGGAGTTTCTCCACATTTTCATAAAGACATGAACAAGTAGCGGTTTCCTGAATGGGCTCCTAATTGAACTCATATTTTGTTTCACCCAATGTGACATGTTACTCCTCCTAATAGCATAGGTGTATGTAAACATTTCTTACTGATACCTGCCATTAAAATGCATCTCTGACATAAAAATCTGTTTCCTCTCACTTGCATGTCACTTCCTACCCTAATCTTTGTATGTACTTAGAACTGACAGTAAACACTTTGTCTTGCTTGTTCTCCGTCAGCAAGTACCCTGACAATCCATGTTGACAACTGACAAGATGCTACCTGAGCTGCTTGACACCTGACAGATTTGTTGTTGTTGCTCCTGGTTGGATCCTTTTCTAAAACATTATCTGGGTTTCTGTTGTTAATGCATGTAGAGCACTGCATTTACATTTTTTATGTTAAAGCTGTAATAATCAATATTTTTATATTAACAATAGATCAGTTGGATTTGACCTAAATTGATCAGGTGGACAGAAACATAACTCTAAATGAATGCTTATGTTGCTCTGTGTCTGCTGGATGTGTAAAAAGGGAACTGTCTGCTAACACATTCCCTATAACAACTTTATGAGGTGATAATATGTCAATGTTGTGTATACAGCTTATTCCACTGCCCACAAATGGCCAAAAAAATCAATTAATGCTGCTTTAATGTGGCCAAAAGAGTCACTGGTGTGTCTGGAGCCCACACAACTGATCAGACCGAGTTGACCTGAAGGTGTCAGTAGACTTCACCTGAAGTGCTTAAGTGAGAATAATTGACAACATTTCTCACATTTCTGTATGTCGACTTACAGCAAGGTTGCTGTGTGTATAGCTGTGTTGATCTTCACACTTTTCATTTTCTCGCTATTTTTTATGAATGTTAGCTAGCTAGCTAGTAGGAAGATGACATTCCCATTCTTAATCCCACCTTCTAAATTGGGATTGGTTAACTGTTTCTCCAACCGTTGGAAACAGCCATCAGTGAGCCCGAGACCAGAGCTATTTGAATTGCTAAACAAATCAGAGCTGTGGCCGGTGATTCAGATGTCTGGAACCAGGCTATTCTCTCAGGACTTTGAGGGTTTCCTAGCATTGCAACTCTAATCGTAGTCCACCTGTTGTCCAGTTTGTTGTCCTCTGTATTTACTCAGTACGTTCCTTCTAACTATTCAGACCAAAATATTTGTGAATATTGGTGGAAATATTCTTTTTGTGTGGGTTGTCGAGTAATTGATGGTTTCAGTAAAGTTAAGGTGTGTTCCTAGCTTTAGCTTTTGGGTGATTGGATCTTGGCTGCACTCAAACATGATTGTGTGTGTGTGTGTGTGTGTGATCACTGAGGATAAATACGTGTTGGACTGGGCTTTTCTCCTCTATTGTATTTTTCATTTCCTGGTCAACGAGCCTTGACTTGTCTCATCTTTGATGTGAGAAATCAATCAGCAGTGGCCTTTAAACACTGAATGAGTGAGAGGGGAAGGGATTGAAGATGGACCCACAGCTGTCTGTAGCTCTGTGTGTATGATGGATAATATTCAACCTCTCAGTCCATCATTGAAACAAAAAGCTGCACAGACAGCAGTGTCACTCACTGCACAGATGCTCTTTTTATCTGCACACTTGTCTCATCTCACTCTGGTCCAACAGCTGCAGCCATTAACAAACAGAAATACATTTATTGTCAACTGCTGCATTTATATTTCTTCTCTGATTGATTTTCCACATCATATTACACAACAAATTCAACTTTCAATTAATCTTTTCTCTGTGTATGTGTGGTTTTTTTTGTGTGTTTTCCAGTGCTGAGCCCATGCCCTGTTGCTGCAGCGTCAGCCAGAAGGTGTCACTCCATCTACAAGGGTTTTGCTCAGTGTCTGATGGCTCTGGGCGACAGTCTGACAGACAGCGCTCGCAAGGACGAAGACACACACGAGATACACTCCATCTGCAGGTCAGTGTGCAATCACACACATATTAAACACACACACACACACACACACACACAAACATTCTATGTAAAAAAAAAATAATCCCAAAGCACTGAGTCAGATAAATAGGAAGTCTGCCGAGTTTCAGTATTCAAATATGCATTTCTAAACCCCACAGGGCAGTTAGGTCAGTATTAGTGAGTATTCAGTTACTTTAGGAGAGACGGTTCAGAAAACAAAGACAGAAGCTCTCTGGGGAAAGCAGTACACATTCTCTCAGCTGGAACTGAGTATGCAAGGCTTTTGGAAAGAAAACTTCAGACAAGCATTTTACAATTCCATAGTCAGTCTGCTATCTGATATCAATAGGGCAAGTCCAGGCCATACATCTGTACAATACCACAGATCGAAGTTTTGGCTCTCTAATCCCTCACTGGACTTACTCATTACCTGTACATATAACAATAATATTTACTAAAATAGCCGTGTGTGTGTGTGTGTGTGTGTGTGTGTGAACATTAATAAATTAAGGCAACATTAACAGACACATTAGTAAATTTACCATAGACAAATTGGACCATTGCACTAAAGTTTCATGGCTGTTGTAAAGAAGAAGAATCAGGGGCTTTAGAATGTGCTAGTGGTGTATATAACCTGTGTGCAATCATGGACTGGGGCTTTAAAGGTAGAATATTTACTACATGCTTTAAATTGGACTCTTCAGTGTTATTACCTACATAAATAAGAGCTTGACAATGAAGATGCTGGAGCACCAAACTGACATTAAGACTGTTGATATTTCTTAAATTTCTTCCTCTATTGTTGCAAACTAAATTTTCATTTGCCACTGAGAATTGTGTCTTTGACAAGCACACATCACAGAAGTGTGATAAACTCCCTGATACAATAAAAAAATATTTTACTGACTAGGATTATATGAGAGAGACATTGAGTCTTTCATTTACACAAACAGAATGATTACAGTGATTTATGCAGCATGACTGCTAGATTGCCACAACTCTGCCAGGATGAAATGAAGGAGAAATCACTTCCATGTTTATCTTGTTCAGTGTATCACTTGTTTTCTACAAAGGTATCACAGTTAATTTGACACTGATGTTAAAATGCTACATGCAGCTAATTTAAATTCAGTGATTTTAACCTCCACCATTAAGTTCTCACTTTTAGTGTAAGGAAATATAAACTGTAATGATACTATAGCTATTGTTCATATATTTCCATTTTCAAAAGTGCATAAAACCATTTTTGGACATATTTGTGGGAACAGTGGCTTTTATTCAGGCCTCCTGGTGGTTTTCTATGACAGCGGTGACATTTGAGATCCAGTGTTGCTAGGAGACGGACTGTCAACATCTGTGGTGCGCTATACGCTGGACCATGTCATAGCGCTGTACAGCAAATGAATGTTAATTTAAGACTTTCCCCCCCGCTTTTTTTTAACAAACCCACACAGTGTTGATTATGTACTGTAAGACGTCTGTCCCTTTACAACATAAGTTTGTGTTCTCCTCGGAAAGTGGAAGCTAACAAGCTCAGCTATCTAGCTTGCTAACATTAGCACTGATTCCCACTAGATGTTACTTTTTGGTCATGTTATTTCTACACCTGCTGAGTGGTCGGCAGCTCCTATAAACTCAGCGTAGTGAGTTCTACCTAGTCTTAGTTGTCTGTCCTTCATGGGTTTAATTGTGGAAAATGAACAGACTGTCAAGACAGCAATGAATAGAATCTTGTAACCTCAGCACTGTGTATATTAACTTATGATTCAAATCATGAGGTAACATAGGCAGTGCTCAAATCACAGATAGGACTAAGCAATGGTGTTTGTCCCCGAGCTAGTTAAATGCCTGTGTGGCCATTGCAATTTACATTGACATTTTGGGAAATACAATTATTCACTTTCTTGCTGAGAGGTAGATGAGAAGATCAATACCACTTTCATGTCTGTACGCTAAATTTGAAGCTATCGCTAGCAGCTGGATAGCATAGCTTAGCACAAAGACTGGAAACAGGGGGAAACACGCTCTTTCCAAAGGTAACAAAATCAGCCTACCAGAGCCTCCAATGCTCACTAATTAACATGTTCTATCTCTTTTTTTAATACATACAAAAAGCAAGTGTGAAAACAACAAAAATGCTTTACGGTGGGTTATGTGCCAGACTATTTCTTGGTCTTGACCAGTTACCTGGCAATCAGCGGAGACTCCGGGAAGTTACTGGTCCCAACCATAGACTGTATAAAAAAATGGACATAGTGTCTGCGATGGACTGGAAAATTAGCTAAATTATTTTTTGTACCAGGCTGTAAACATGTTTATTTCTGCTGTAAAGTTGGCCATTTTAACATGGGGGTTAATGGGGATTGACTCGCTTTTGGACCCAGCCTCAAGTGGCTATTCAAGGAACTGTAGTTTTTAGCAAAAATTAATTTTAATTCCAGTTTGATTTTAACTTTGAACACTTACACTAACAGCGCTGCCTCCTCTCTTCTCCCAGCATATCTTCGCTCTGCAGCTCTCTTTTTAGCCTCTCATTGTTTCGGCTGGAGGCCTGATGACACTGATTAAAGAAGCAGAACATCTCTCATTTCCCTTCTCTCTTTCCCACCTTTTCTTTCTCTCATCACTCCATTTCTCTATATCCTATATCCATCCATCATTCCTCCCACTCTCTCTGTCATCTCCGCTCACCACTCTATTTATACATACCTCTGGCATTCATCTTCCTGAGAAGTCATATCCTCTTGACCAGGGAAAGGAGCCATTAATGTGTGAAGGGTCTTGGAATAGGATCGCTGATCTGAGAGCAGCGTTTCTGTTGAGTGAAATTAGTACAGTATAAAAATCATATTGAGCTCCTGAAGTACACCGAATCATCACAGCAGACTATACACAGAAGCTGGGAGCAGTAGAGATCAACTAAATAAAATTGCTGTACTACACAGCTGACAGGCTCAGTAGTTATTTAATGCCATATACCAGGAATTGTGACCAGCACTCTTTTCTCACTACATTATGAATGAGGCTTTTGCAAACCTTCTCTATACATGCTCTGTATACTACAGCTTACAGACATTAGATAGTTCATAGGGAGGTGTTGTTGCTCAGCTCACTGTGTGTGACTCAGTAGAACTGACTCCAGGGAATCCAGGGAGGATTTTCCTTTTGTTCAAGACACATTTTCATTGAGATCTACAAAGTGTGACATTATAGTACTTGAGGAAAACCTGATGGAGTTATTCTGAATATATCCTGTGAGGATGTGTGAGCCTCTCCTTGCAGTATCAGTCATCTCATTGATGTCTAGGCTCAAGCTTTACTGCACATTCTGGTTCAGCTCTGCTTTTCTAGTTCCTTACCTCCTTTTTCAACCATGTTGGCAGCATGGCTCTTGGAATGGCATTACATTTCCATCAGCCTCAGCTTGTATTTAGTGCTAATTAGCAAATGTTAGCATGCTAACAATTAAATTTAATTTATATAGCGCCAAATCATAACAGAAGTTATCTCAGGGCACTTGTCATATAGAGCAGGTGTAGACCATTCTCTTTATAATATTATTTACACAGACCCAACAATTCCCACCATGAACAAGAACTTAGCAACAGTGGCAAGGAAAACTCCCTTTTAACAGGCACAAACCTCAAGCAGAACCAGGCGCTAGGTGGTGGTTAGGTTGGGGTAAAAAAAATGCAAGTTCCACATAGAGATGTAAAGTAATAGTAATGGTAATGGTAGTGGCAACAACATTAATACAATAGAAGTAATAATAATGAAAGCAATAATAATAATAACTAGACTAATGATAATGATAATTGTAGCGGCAACTCTACAGCTCCGGAGGCAGAAATACCTGCAGAAAGCGACAGAAGGAGAGAGGAGAGAGATGAGAAAGGACAAAACTATGGGAGAGAGAAGATGTTGAGTTAGTAACATGCAGTAATGGGATAATAATGCATACAGAAGGAGAGGGAGAGGAGGAGAGAGGAGCTTCATAGAGCAGCATAACTAAGGGGTAGCTATAAGCTTTATCAAAGAGGAAAATCTTAAGTCTACTCTTAAATGTGGAGATGGTGTCTGCCTCCCAAACCCAAACTGGGGATCTGATTCCACAGGAGGGGAGCTTGATAATTGAAGGCTCTGGCTCCCATCCTACTTCTGGAGACTCTAAGAACCACAAGTAACCCTGCATCCTGGGAGCGCAGAGTTCTAATCGGGTAATAAGGTATTATGAGCTCTTTAAGATACGATGGTGCCTGACCATTAAGGACTTTGTAGGTGAGGAGAAGGGGCTAGGGAAAGCATTATGTCAATGACTGCCCCCCATGGGGATAGTGAAACAAACGTGTGTGTGTGTGTGTGTGTGTGTGTGTGTGTCACCATGGCCCTGCAGCCCACCCGTGGTACCACTCCACTGTTGTTAAGTCTCCTCTATTCCTTGAGGTACCAATTAAACTACTAATCCTGCAACCCAGCCACCTTAGTGTGAGTGTTGCCTAATGCAATGACATAAGAGCTCACACACACGTACACACAATCTGCATGTTCACATACACATTCTCCCCAATCTACACTCTGTGTCCTCGCCTCACTTCTGTCTTTTGCTTATTTTTTGTTCTCTCTCTCTCCATCCCACTATGCTTCCCTCTCTCTTTCTTCCTCCTCTTTGTTTGCTCACTCTTTCCCTCCCCCTCTCTTGTCTTCTTTCACATCCTACCATCCCTCCACTCTGTTTTTCTTTTCAGCTGCCTCCCTCCCTCTCTCCACTCAGGAACATGGTTTTAGCGCTTCTATCAGAGCCATCTAATGAGGAGGTAGCATGGCTCTCCCCTCTGAAGATCCGCAAGCACGTGCACACTCAAACATGTACACATACACATGCATGCTACAGTGTAGTCTGAAAAAGAGCCTATGATTTGCATCTAGGCCAAGGCTGCTCCATTGTCAGAGCTCTCCCAGGAGTGCAGCGCTGCTTTTATTCCTTATTTTCACAATAGGCATTATGCAGTTGCAATCATTCACCATGAATCCAGAGTAGGTGAGGTGAAAAGGAAATATTTGGGGCTAAAGATACAGAGGAATTAAGCACAATAGATTTAAATGTAACCTTTTGCTGCAGCTTAAAAAAGGATAGGGGAGTTTCAGATGAAAAATAGATAACACTTTACATTAAGGCAAAGTTATAAAGGGTTTATAGTTTATCACTAATACGTTTATTAATGGTTAAAATCACTTGTTAAAGCTTTGAATATTAGCAATAAACCTTAATAATGTAAAGATGTCAAGCAGTGTTGTACACAGTAGTCCAGCATTTCTATCAGTGTGTGAATGTGGTGGATGGCATGAACCAGGTACGTGGCTGAAGACATAGCGATCTAGCAGGAGAGGGGCGGGTCACACACATTGACACCAACATACATGCTCAAAACACTGGAGTGCAGAAAGAAAGGGTTATGCGAAAAGATCGTTTTATATGGGTCATCATATGGGTCGACTCTTGTATCGGTTTTCCCATACTTATTGGTTAATCTTATACACCCCTAGTTAATAATGATTTAGTAGCGGCAGTCTCCAGTTTCTGCGCTGCAAGTCCTGTTCCGGTTGGGCCACCGCAACCACGTCCTGCCGCTGCTGTCGCAGTCGCCACTTGAACTCTCTGTACTGCAGCAGCCACCTGATGCTGTTGAGCCACTGCGGCCTCCTGAACCTGCTGAGCTGCAGCAGCCTCCTGAACTCTCTTTGCTGCAGCAGCCTCCTGAATCCCCTGAGCTGTAGCAACTTCCTGACCCTCCTGTTCCTGAGCCGCAGCAGCCTCCTGATCTCCCTGAGCAGCAGCGGCCTCCTGAACATCCTGTTGAGCTGCAACAATCTGCTGTTCCTGAGCTACTGCAGACTCCTGTTCCTGTGGAGATGCTGCTGTTCCCAGTTTATGAACTGCTGCAATCTGCCGAGCCACAGATGCAGCAGTGTCCAATTCCTGCTGAGCCACAACAGTCTCCTGTCTCCCCGGATCCACTGGCTCCCAGTTCTGCAACCCTGTCGCCGGCCTCCAGTCCTGCTGTCTTGTTGCCGGCCTCCAGCTCAGATCTCCAATCGTTTGTCCTAGTCTTCATTTCCAGCCACCCCACCAGCATTCTGAGAGTTGCCGCTGGCCTCTGGAGGGATTCCGCCTTCACTGCCGGCCTCCAGAGAGCTTCTGACTTCGCAATGCTGTCATTCTTCATGGAAGGACGTTTTTAGTAGAGTCTACAGGTTAAAAGTTCAAAATCACATGACCTTATATGATAATAACATGACAGGTGAAACAAATGAAAACACAAAATAACATGAGATGAGAAATGTTTTATACGACATAAATAAAAAGATGCCCATATACAAGTTTAAACATAGGCTGTGAGAAGATATGAATGCATGATCCTGTCACTAAGCGTGGGGGCGCGTTTAAAAGAAATAATAGATTCAGCCACTACAATAAAGGCTTTTACAATAAAGGCCTTCCTCATTGATTTTTTTCTTATATTTTGCAGTGCCTGGATTGCCTTCCAGTTTTTCTTGTTGTTTCCCTGTTTTCCAAGAGCACCTGACACATTTTTGATCTACGGTTCAGCATACAGAGCAACCAGTCTCCCTTCAAAGTCTGAAGAGAGGTCTCACCTAAATGACAGGATGTAGTTGTAAAATAACGCTGAGAAAACTAAATAAACTAAGATAAAGTATCAAGAGGAGCAAGGTAAAAACGTGGAATTTCTTTCCTTGGTTAAAGGCTACCGATCACCAAGATGGGGGGGTTATGGGGGTGGCCAACCCAAGGCACGTCCTTCTGCATTCTGTAAGGCAGAAAATATATTTCAAAAATATGATTTAATATCATGCAGTGGGCTATTCATCTGCTGTTTTCCTGTACCTCTCTATTCTGGTGGCATTGTGTTTCTCAGTGGTAAACTAGTAATAAAGGCCAGTAACGCAGGGCTAGGTGTGGTGATCCGGGAACTCTGTTCAGCTTTCAGCACCTGTGACTTCCCCATTATCTGGAGAGACGCTGGACAGGACGCACAGACAGACAGTCCCTATCATATTATACTGATATCATATAAGGAAAATACCATAAACTCACTGTTGAGTAGCTACAAAAGAACATATTTTATTATATGACATGATAAATGAATACTGAGACATTGTTGGGTATGCCACGAGGTATACAAGGTGTCAATACAACACAGCAAAATCACAAGTTACAGTATAAATATTTTAAAGTGATATCAGAAATTACATGCTAGAATGCTAGAATTAATTTGGCGAGTTTGAATTTGAATGTTTGTGATAAACTGAAGGATGAAGTGTTCCTTTATGGGTTGAGAAAATTCTCCTACTTCTTAAGCTAAACAAATTATTTAAACCCCCCTTGGAATTAGCTGGAAAATGCATCGTCACAAAGCTAAAAACATGGCAATTTTTCTGACATAATGAAAAGTTGACTTTTTCGAGATACATGGTTCTGTATAACAGTATTCAAAGCAGTTAAAAGTAATGCAACCTTAAACAGCTACAGCAGTAAAATACAACATACACATTGCAGCAGCAGTAATATTAATCCAGAAACATTGTATATAATAGTAAAACACTGACAGGAACCGTTTTACTGCGTAATGAGTACTTTACCTTTGATACTTGAAGTACATTTTCAGAATCAGAATCAGAAATACTTTATTGATCCCCAAGGGGAAACTCTTTCGTTGCAGCTGCTCACTGTGACGTCAGTGCACACAATAGAATAGAAGTTCTAAGCAAATCAAAATATAATACACTATAATATAGGCAAGTTAAATGAAGTACAAAGTGGATTTACCAGTTTTGATACTCACATACTTTTACTTAAGTATGGTTTTGAATGCAGAACCTTTACTTGTAACGGAGTACTTTCACATTGTGATATTACTACTTTTACTGAAGTAAAGGATCTGAATACTTCTTCCACCACTGTTATTCAATGACTATAGGGAACAAGGCCCACAAACAAAGCCCCCCCCCCCGCCAGTAGACCTTCCCCCAATCACAAGGTTAGGTTTTCTTTCACTCAGTCTTCTTTTCAGCAGCCTTTCGATTTGCCTTTATATTTTTATCCTCTACAGATTTAGATAAGGCCATTCATGCTTTCATTGCATCTCATTGCAGCGTCTCTATTCCTATTTCTGCCTCACTTTAAAGTCACTTTCAGCTCTACAGCTCATTTAGGATGCAGCAGGATTTAAACTGCTGCCAAACAAAGACGCCATAATATTCCAAAGTTCTGCTTCTCTGTCTGGTTATCATGTAGATTTAGAAATGATTTAAAAGGGCAAGAAGGAGGAGTTTCAAATCTTCCCTTTTTCATTTTTACAAAAAAGCCCTCGTATAAAAAAGTGTGATTATAGATCTGTAAAAGCCTCTGCTGCTCACAAATTCCACATAAAATATGTTGAATAAAAATAACTAAAGATAGTAATTTTCTGGTTAAACCTTTACTGCTGAGATACTGCAGCTGCAAAATATAGATCAAGTCCTGTGTGAGTGGAAAATAGAAAGATGTTTTTCTCTTCAACAAGGTGACGGAAGCCTTCTTGAAACACGTCAACCCGGTAACCCTGATGAAGGCCACTGCAGCTGAAGTGTGATGATTTTAATATAAAAGCTTTGTCAAACTCTTCCTCAAGAATAGCTGAATTCTTTTCATTTCTTCGCTTCTTGCAACTCGCTGGATCTGAGAGGCTGCGTCAGTTTTTTTTTTAACCTTTTAGTACATCAACCTTGGACAGAATAGTCACGACGCTCTCTATGGTTTCTGCAAGATGTGAAAAAAGACCCACATAACTGATGTTTTAGACAAAATCCCTTTTACATCCATGTTGTGTTATTTCCAGCTCTGACAATAGTGAAACTTGGGTGTATTTGTTGAATGTTCTAAGCTAGCTTGGCACTATAATGACTTCACAGTAAAATGTGTAACACTCATGAATCTAAAAGTCTTCACTGTATTAGCAATTATTGGATTAGTAATGAAGTAGTATAATAGAAGTTAAAAATAAAGTAATAAGACTAAAATAAATAAGATCTACTTTTTTACCTCTTACAAACTGGGAACGAGCCAGGATTTTGTAAAGGTTGCAAGTGTTTTTTGTCTAGTTTAGTTAAATAAATTACTAATCAGTAGGCTACCGGCTAAACAGTTTGATCATTTTTTGACACTTCTTAAAAAGGGACTAAATGTCTAATTTTAAAATGTAAATATTATTAAAAAATGTAATGCAATCATAGATGTGAGGAAAGTGGGCACTGTTGATGGTGACGTATATTATACAATGCTAATTATATGTTATTAATCAAATATGTTACCTTTTTCTTTAAACCATACCAGAACAAACATGATTATACAAAGCCATACACACCACAGGATCAGACATACTGGGGCTGGAGGTCTAAATTGTTAATACAATCACTAATCATTGTCCTGGCAAAGTATTTCCACACCTGATTTTCACCCAAAATTTAAAGGAATAGTTCAACATTGTGGGAATTACCCTTCTTAGCTTTCTTGCCGAGAGTTAGATGCCACTCTCATGTCCGTATGTTAATTATACAGCTAGAGCCAGCGGACAGTTAGCTTAGCACAAAGAATGGAAACAGGCAGAAACAGCTAGCCTGTCTCGGTCGTAAAGTAGAAATCCGCCTACCAGCACCTCTAAAGGAAATTGGACCATGGAACTGCTCAAACTGTGACACATCAAACAACAGCCGATCTGGCAGAAATTTGGCCTGGTTCTAAAATTAGACTGGGGCTAAAATCTGGTTCAATCTGTATAGTGTCTGCCTGGCTTAAAGCTCACTAATTAACATGCTATCTTGTCATCACAGTGGGGTTGCCAGGCAACTGCTCCCAGTCAAGAAATAGTCCAGCACATGTTATTGCTGTTTCCCCCTGCTTCCAGTCTTTATGCTAAGCTATGCTAAACGGCTGCTGGCTCCAGCTTCACGCTTATGGTACAGATATGAGAGTGGTATCAATCTTCTCATCTAACTCAAGAAGGAGAATAAACATATTTCTCAAAATGTCAAACTTCCTTTAAAGTTACACATGGTAACATGTTCCTAAAACCCCTTGTTCTGAATGCTCCCGCTCCATTAGTTACAGCAGTGTCAAGTTTTGTTAAAAACATTCCTAAGAAATATCAATAAATGCATTTACATATCAAGTGACTGCATGTGGAGTCCTGACCTCAAGTTTAGCTCTAATTCATTCTTCTCAGATGTAATCACATCCACAATATACAAGGCGCAGACTGAATCACTGGAGTTAAACATACTGTAGATTTTTGTTCCTTGTGATCCCTAATATCTCTTGTGCTGCTCTGCTGGGTTTCACTCTTCTCTGTTCTCCTCACTTGCACTCTATTTGCCTTCTCCAATTTCCTGACACAACTTTGTTTAGCTAAATGTGTGAAATGTTGCTCCAGATGTCAGTAAATGCATCCTGTGACATAGAGCCATGAAACTTAGTCAACACCCAGATGACCATATGGCTGCGTACATTCATTTCAAATAAAAGAACATGAAAAATAAGCTCAGAACTGGGGTTTGGAGGTTTTCGGATGTCAGCAGCAGCATGTTAGCTGCAGAATAGACATGCTCTCAGGAGGTTTTATTATTGTGAAAGCAGCTGGTTGTCTGTCAGTGTCCTCACTGTGTTTCTGCTGTCTCTGCACCACCTGTGACTTGAGCAAAGACCCACACACTTACGCCCAACACACACACACACTGCAGAAAGACACACACAAACTGAGACCCATACACACCAAAAACTCTGCACCACTGCACATGACGCCATCTCTTTCTCTTTCTGAGTTTGTTATCCTCTTGCTGTCTCTTAGACACACTCTTATGCACACACAAAAACACACATGTATACACACTCAGGTACACAGACGATAGCCAGATGGCAACCCCCCCCCCATCAGCTGCTCCTCCCACAGCAGCAGGTAAGCAGCCGTCCTCCTCCAGCAGCGTTCTGTTAGAGGTGGACCACTGGAGTGTTTAAGCCCTGGACACATTCCAAACACACACACACACACACACACACACACACACACACACACACACACACACACACACACACATGCAGAGTAATCAGTGAAGGCCAGGCCTGCAGCAGTGATGGTGGTTGTTAATTTTATAAAGCTGCATGTGGGTGTGTCTTCCTCGCTGTGTCACAGTCACAAAATTCATTGAATAAGTGGCTAAAGATGAGTGCAAAGAACTTATATTTGTGCACAGTATGTGACAGCAAAGAGGGAAGATGTGTGCTGGAATCTGTCAACTGGAGATATGAAAATATGTGTGTGTGTGTGTGTGTGTCTGTGTGCTTGCATTTTTGTACTGATGATCAGAAGCAAATGTCCTAAAAACGGCATACAGTTCAAATAAGAAAAGACCTAAAAAATGAGAAAATGTTGTCAGTTCTTACTTCTTTAAGAGTTATGATTCAGGAGTTCAGTTTAGGTGAGAATTACAGCTACACTTTGCAAGATTAGTAATGATATACGCCTTCAGGGCATCACAACGTAGGAGTGCAACAAAGGAGAGCATCCCATCCCATCATGATTTATCTTATTTGTCTGGAATTAGATTCTGGTGATCAGTCCCTCACCAACTACAGTGATGAATCAAAACGGATAAACTGCTCCATTCAGAGGCAGCTGGACTCCCCAACAATACATTAGATCTTTGTCTCTCTTGTGAACCTTTCCCTTGGTATCACATGCTGAATTGAAGACTTCCCTCAGAACAACCGCTGTGCAGAGCTGCTTTTTGCTGTGTTATGGAAAGACATGAAGCATATATGGTTAAAGGAACAGTCCTGACATTTTGGGGTAAATGAGGAACCATCAAACCTGAAATGAGAAGTTCGATATTATTTTAATTTCTGTGTGTTTGCAGAGATAGATCAAAGATGTGATTAGCTTAGCTTAGCAATAGAAGCAGGCCTGCTACGACCTGCAAGGCAAGTATCATATGATTGACCAGAGACTGTACATTGCTTTGCTTTGCCTTCACGCCATACCGCTCAGAATGGGCAGCCGATCGGAAAATAATTCCCATTCCCAGCTGTAAAATTGAGTCAAGAGATATCAAGAACTTCTCACAGTTAAGATCTCTCTCACTTGGCAAAGAGAACTACAGAAGTGTCAACACACTGTTGGCAAAATGGCTGCAAAGCCATCATTGCAATTACATTTAATAAAATTCAGTATTTATACTGATACAATCAATTCATCTTATTTAACTATCTATACACTGTATCTGTTTTGTGTTAACAAACCACTATACTGTAAATACATTACAGTTTAGGCTATTTGTCTGGTGTGACTACCAGGCTACCAGAGGGATTTTCCTGTTTTTCTCATTCTGCCGACATTGTGTGAATGCAGCATGTGACAGAGGCAGCTAAGGGCATCAGTACTTGCCTTGCTAACCTGCTGCAAGAAGGTAATCGGTGGAAAATTGCACAAACTGTCCTTGAATGTCAGAAATTACTAAGACTGTCGACAAAGGACAAAACATGGTAATGTTTGTGAATTAATCTGCCATGTTGCTTTGTTCTTTTACCTCTGTCTAGTTTGAAGAAGACCTTATTTCTGTTATTGGAATGTAATAATCAATTAAAAATGTTCAAATGTAAAGACCATTATTATGAGAAAAAAGAAACAGACTGGTAGTTAACTCTCAACAATATATGAATTAACAATTTAACCAGATCCCTTCAATTAGTTACTTTCTCATTTATGTATTACAGTTCTACTATCACATAATTTCCCCTAAAATTCTTAAATACGTGGTCCATGGCACAGCTCAAACACAATGCTGAAAAGACAACAAAGTAAAAAGACAACAAGAAAGACCTCCAATGTGCTCCTAAAGCTCCAATGTCTTATTTCGTATTGCTTTATGTTTTAAACACACATAACATGGATTAAAGACTGCTTTGGAGCTGAGAGAAGCTGTGTTTGTGCTAATTGACTATCGCTAAGCCACGACCCTTTTGTTACACTTGCTATGCCTGTCAAGCTTTTTGTTCTTTTTATTATTTTTTTTTCCCAGTTTCAGTGAATACAAGAATACTCAGAGGGGTGCAGAAAATAAATAAAGTAAAAATAAATAAAGGTTGAACCGTTTTGGATTGCCTTACAGATGGATAAAGTTTTTAAAGCCTGTTTTAAGCTTTGTTAAGATAAGAGTCAATAGTTTTGACATAAAGTTTGGGTTCCTGTAAGAAAATAGAAAATCAAGGTTTGGTACCAGAAAATTTGCATCTATGTATATGATATTTGGCTAATACCATAATATCAATAAATGCTTAAGAGAAAATGGTTATTCTTTAGATCTGTGAAAATTGTGAAAACCAATAGCATGTTATGGTAATACAGCATAACAGGTTTCAGCTTTGTCATGCAATGCTTAACTGGATAACATTTATGAATAATCTTATATGGCACTTCCCTTATCTTATTCATGATTAAATATTTATGTGGTAATTTCCATTGTACATGCTCTACATGGCATACAGCTTACAGTAACAGGGGCAGATTTACAACTTCAAATTCTTAGTAATATTTGAAACAATGGGTCCTTGATTTCAGACAGAAGAAAACAAAAGCAGCCTTCTTTCAATTCTAGCCTGTGAGCGTGGAGCTTTCCAGCTGAATTTTACAACTGTCACTAGCAGATTTTAAACTAACATTAGCTCCATGAGTCAGTTTAAAATGCTGTCACCAGTTGACTTGTTAATGTTTCCAGCTGACTCGTTTTAAAAACAAGAATCCTGTAAAAAAGGATCTTAAATATGCACTTGATGGCTATGTGCATCTTTTGCTAAAAGAGTGAGGCTAAAGCTACATGCCCTAGACAAAAAGTCAGCATCCTCACCACTGTTCTTATAAAGCAGTGTAGAGCTAGTTTGTCCTAGTATTATAAGTATGATAAATAGTTATGGTTGCCAAGCTGTAATAGGACATCTGCTGGTCACAGGAGGGGTTTAGTGAACGGTCCATTAGGCTAAACACATCCTGGATCAACGTTGGTTCAGAATGGACAGAGAACCAGGGTTATATCAATCTTTTGTAATCAGTCAATGGAACGTCCAAGGGTTGAGATCATCAGCTTTAGCATCAGGACTAAAAAGTAAAAACTCTGAGTTTACTGATGAACTCAAAAACTCTGATGTCATAATTTTTATGGATACGTGGCTGTCCTCCAGCCTATGGGGAGTTAACAGTCAATTCAGGAAAACTTCCTGGAGTAACACAAGGCCCTCTGCCTGTACATAGTCAATGATCGGTTAAGAGGGGACTCCTTTGTCCGTTACACCTACAGCTCTTCTCTTGGCAGTAGCACAGTAGATTATGCAATAACAGATTTGGACCCTTTCTCTTTCGGAGCATTCACAGTTAAGCAATAAACCCCTTTTTCCTTTATCCACACAGTGAAGAAGGAGTAAACGTAGCCACAAAGCACATCAACAATATCTTTCATTATGTGGCACAACAGTTTAATTTACCCTTCCTAAAACTAAACCCAAAAAAGGGAAATCAAGAAAAATGGTTAGACTCAGAAAGCAAAAACATTAGGAAAAAACTAAGAGAATTATCCAACCAAAAGCACAGGGCTCCAGAAAATCTAGACCTACGTATTCACTATGGTGGCACACTCAAACAATATAAACAGACACTGAGAACGATGAGAGAGCAACACCTCATAAACCAGGTCAACTTAATTGAAGAATCAATAAACTCAAACAGTTTCTGGGACCACTGGAAGGCTGGAAAACAATAAAAATAATCTAGCCATTCAAAATATATGGATAAAGCACTTCAAATACATATACCATAAAACACGTAACACACTTGAACGAGACCAAATACAAGAAAAATTTAAACAATTAGAAATAATCATTAAGCACTACCAAAACCCATTAGATTACAAAATTACAGAAAAAAAATTTGACTAAAAAGTGAAAACCCTAAAATGTAGAAAGGCCTATGGACCTGAGGTCCTTAATGAGATGCTTAAACAGAGAGACTCTAAATTCAGATCAGCCATTCTGAAACTTTTCAGTTTAGTACTCAGTGTTGGCTATTTTCCTGAGATATGGAGTGGAGGACCGGAAAGCCCTATATTTAAAAGTGGAGACCAGACAGACCCCCCCCAAACTACAGTGGGATTAAATTCTATTTAATTAAATTTTATTTATATAGTGCCAATTCATAACAGAAGTTATCTCATTGGACATCTCATATAGATCATAAATAAATAATGCAAAAGTGTATGCTTGCTTAATTGATTTATAAAAAGCCTCCGATTCAATCTGGCACAACGGCCTTTTCTTCAAATTAATCGAAAGTGGTATCGGAGGAAAAGTATACGATCTGATAAAATCAGTGTATACTAATGGAAAATGCTCAATTAAGATTGGAACAGAGAGACGTGGAGTAAGACAGGGCTGTAACCTTTGCCCCACATTATTTAATATACTGTATATATTAATGAACTGGCAAAACAAATAGAGAATTCCCCTGTTCCTGGACTGAAATTACAGGACACTGAAATACAGTGTCTCCTTTATGGCGATGACCTGGTCCTACTGTCCCTCACAAAAGAGGGGTTACAGCAACACTTTGAACTGGAAAAATACTGTCAAACCTGGGCCCTGATAGTCAACCAACCCAAAACCAAAGTGCTCATTTTTCAGAAAAGGTCCAGACTACAGAGAAACAATGCCAATTTCACAATTGGAAACAACCTTGTCAAACAAAAAAAATCATTATACATATTTAGGACTTCAAATTTCAAACACAGGAAATTTATGTTGGCTGTGAATGAACTAAAAGACAAAGCAAAAAGGGCTTTCTATGCCATCAAGAAATCAATAAACACTGAACTACCAATTAGAACCTGGCTCAAAATATTCAAATCAATCATCGAACTCATTGCATTATATGGCGGCGAGGTGTGAGGTACACAAACAAGACTGGACGAAATGGGACAAACATCCTTTTGAAATCCTGCATGCAGAGTTCTGCAAAAGTACCCTCCAGGTTCAGAGAAGAGCTATGAAATCTGCATGCAGAGCTGAATTAGGCCAATATCCTCTACTGTTAAATATTCAAAAACAAGCCCTAAATTTTTTGGATCATATTCCTACAAAGCCCTATCCAGGAGTTGAACCTACAAAGGAGTCCCCTCTGTCTACTTGTCCTGAGGCTGGGTGAACCATCAACCACTCAGGTCATTACACCACTACCACCTCACCTTCAGGACACAAGCACTCAGAGCATTAGACCCAACCAAAAAGAAAAATGCAGAGATTACTGGACAGAACTAACAAAATCCCAGAACAAAATGGAAACATATGTAGCCCTAAACAGACAGTACATTGTGGCAACTTACTGGACCACAGTGTCTGATAGAAAACCGAGGAGAGTGAGCACAACCTGGCAGTGGAGGTAGGCCGGCACTGACAGACCTGGCTGCCCAGAGAGGAGAGGGTGTGCTCTTACTGTGACCAGAGAACAGTTGAGATAGAGCTGCTTCCTAACTCACTGCAACCAATATCAAAGTCTTAGAGACCAATATTTTGCAAAAAAATATTCCCAGAGTTCCTCTATCTTTTTTTAAATGATTTTTTGGGGCTTTATTATTATTATTATTATTATTATTATTTTTGCCTTTATTTATAGTGCAGCTGAAGATAGACAGGAAAGGGGATGACATGTAGACACTTCCGTTCCTACTGGGAGAGAGGGAGGACTGCCGTAGACTGGGGGCAAGATATGTAGCAGCCTGCTATGAGCTCCACAGCTCTGTGAGCCCCCAGTCTCACATGGCAAATAATTAATGTTTATTAATTAATAATGAATTTGTTGTGTTTATATATTACTCTTACCTACCTTATATAGCCCCTCTTGTTCTTTATGCCCTTTTGTATTGTTATTGTTATTGTTATTTGTTTTTTTTATTGAATAATTTGACATCAATCTCCTTATCTGACCACAGGCTAGACTGTAAACGAGACATAAGCACATAGCTATGAAAATGGGAAAGAGGCATGTGGTTCGTCATGGAATTAGTTATATGGACTTTAATTTTTTTGTGTTAAAGTGTTTTAAGTGTTTCATGTCACATTTTGAACAGATCCATCATTTTCTGCTTTCTCCACCAGCCCTCCCTCTCTCTTCTAGTTAACACGCAGTATTTCCTCTGAGACAACTTAGTCAACACATTCATGAGGACAGGGAGAATTAGCAGCCAATTACAGTCAGACAGACTCAGCTTTGGATGTGGAGCTTGAAGGTTATTGGAATAAAGTTTAGAATAAAGTAAGATTACTTCTTCTGTCTCCTCTTCATCATCTTTCCCTCCTCTTCTTTCATGCTTTAATTTTTCCCATGTTTTTCTCCTTATTGTTACTCTTATCAGGTCTAAGAAAGTGTTTCAAAAGCTAGTTTTGCTTCTGATGGATATAACACAGCAGTGATTCAACAAACACCCACGTTTTGTTTTTCCACGTTTCAGTCTATCCCACAGGGCAACCTTTGCTCTCAGAGCAGTGAAGATCAGCAGATGGTCTCTTGGCAACTGCAAAAAAAAGTCAAGGGAGCAAACAAATAGATTGAATTTAATTTACTCAGTGAAAGGACTAATGCTTCACTGTCACTGCATCTTCATCAGTTATTTTCAGAGCTGTCTGTTTAGATCTTCATCAATTAAATCATGTGAGCATGCACTAGTCAGGATAATCATGTGTCACTAGGAGTTTATTGGCTTGGGTTTTAGATGTGGTTCGATTGTATATGAAGTCAATGACAAAGACACCTCCATGGCAAGTTGTATATTCAACTTGTGCAACTTGTCTGTACAGTTTACAGCCATGCAAGTGGTTCTGTGAGGCTGTACTTAGGCATAGTGGTGCTTTGAGCTAAATGCTAACATCAGCATGCTAACATGCCCATAATGACAACACTAACATGCAAATATTTAGCAGGTAAATATTTAACTTGTTCACCATCTAGTTTAGCATGTTGCTAAACACAAAGTGCAGCTGAGGCTGATTGGAATGCCAGTAATTTTGCAAGTATTTGGTCATAAACCAAAGTAAATATTTTGACCTGATGATGGCAAGAGATGAAAAGTTGAGAGATCACCAAAGTTATTACAGTTCATCCTGAGGGAAAAATTAATGTCTGTATCAAAGTCATGGGGACATTTCACTCAAAACCACAAATGCCAACCTCATGGTGGCGCTAGAGGAAAAGTCAGGGGATCACCAAAGTCATTGGGAGACATCATCTGGGAACCATGAATGTCTGGACAGAATTTCATCCCAATCAATCCAATGGTTTTTGAGATATTTCAGTTTGGATCAAAATGGTGGGCCGACCGAATGACATTGCTGTCCATAGAGCCACGCTGCTAGTGTTAGTCTGCTAAAAACAGAGTGCTAAAACAATTCACTGGTCCAATTTGCACAAATAATGCGAGGTGAAAATTTGCTTTGTGTTCAGTCATTTATATACATTATGTTTAGAGATACAGTAGTAGCCACTTGCATTATTCAATATATTTTTTTACTTTTAGTAATAAAAATAAAAATGGAAAAAAATTAAATGCCTGATGACAAATTTCTGAAATAATATCTGTTTCTTTGTGGTCCTGGCCACATCTTCCACTGCAGTGATTTGTGCCTGGACAAAGGTCCCCATCATCCACCACATCTATTTGTCATAAACACCCTGGTACTTCAAGCTGTCCAATATTTTTGTACCAAATTATGCGATAATTTTACTATTTTCCAATGCAAAACTGCTGTTATGACTTACTATAACCTTTTTACTCATTCGGTTTTAGGTCTGTTTTGGCTTTTGATGTCATGTGTCCCAGGTCACATCTGACGGTGTCCTCATGTCTCTTCATCTTTCTCCTCTTCTTCTTTTCCTCAGGTCATGGGATGAGTTCCATGACTGCGCCAACGTGGCGATGGCCGGCTGTCCGGAGGAAGCGGCAGCTGTCTGGGAATCTCTCCGCCAGGAATCCAAGAAGATGCAGTTCTCCGGAAACCTGTATGACATGTGCTCCAACCGCAACTACCACCCAGTAGCCTCAGTCTCTCCGCACGGCTCACCCAACCAGGAAGAGATCAACCAGGAGTCTTTAAGAGGGCGTGCTGATCATCTGGCAGGCTGCCTCCACCTTCTCATGCTACTGCCTCCTCTGCTGCTGTTGTTGTTTTGGGTATAACTACCCAAAAGAAATGGGACTAGTGTGAATAGATATAAACTTTGTGTATTTTTTCTTTGACAAGTCCATAGACTTTCCTCTGTTTTTTCCTCTGCTCTGCCAGGGGTTGAATATTTCCAACTGCATGTTCAGATGCCTCGCAGTCTTTTTGATAATGTATCTTTAAACTGCCTGTGCCGTTTCATGCATATTCTCTGCCGTTGACTTAGTCTCTCTGTTGGAAACACACACAAAATTGATGCAGAGATACACAACCAAGGTACAAACAGGCCTGTAAACACATACATAATATAGACATAGATGCATACAGCAGCCTCATGTCATCTGTCTTTATCCCCTCTCCTCCCCCTACATCTAGTTAGTATGAGCTGTTTGGTCCATTTGTGGATTGCTTAAAAGATGTTTGAAGAAAATGTTCTTAAAATTTGATACTTAAAAGCAAAAAAAAGCAAAGCTAAAACAGTAAACACACAGTAAACACAATTAAAGACACAGTGAAATAAAAATTAATTTTAAAAGTTCTTAATCCATTGTCCTGCATTAATTGTTCGGTTATATCTTGCTATCTGTGAAATATACATTTTAATACAAATTAAACATTTTCAGGTATTGTGGTGCCTAGCTATCCCCTCCCAACTTCACTCAACTGCATGTGTGTTTGGATATCAGTTGGCAAAAACATTTCCGTTTATATTTTCAAAAGTATGTGGCTGCAGTGTAATTTATTAAATTCTCCCTTGTCCTTCACTTCCTGATCTAACAACATGGATGAAGGTTGTGGGTGTGGGTGAAGGCCAACAGTCCTCCACAGCTCCAAATCACCATGGTTCTCCAGACACTATGCTGGCTAAGTCACACTCACTTTTTCAAATCAAATCCCAAATTAGTTAAAATCCCTCTTGAAATGACTGCATTTCCTGTCTGATTCAGAACTACATCACATCACAGAAGCTTCTCTAACTGACATTTCACTGTGTCCTTAATAATTTGGATGTTAGAGATTGATTTGGTTTGGCTCTTCAAGACTTTGTTTGCTAGCAAAGCACAAATGCAGTGTGGTCTGGTCTGTGGTCTGGTCTGGTTTTATGAGACTAGAGGTTTTTTAAATTCTCCCTTCAAGGATTCATATAAACTAAATTTAGTTGCTCCCAAGAATCCTGGCTCAATATAGTGTATAATTCCTCCGTCATTTGGGGAATCACTAGAAAAAGCCCACAGCCCAAAAACAAAAAATGGACTCCTGACAGTTGACAACTCTCCGCCAAATAAAGGAACTATTGGATGTTCAAAAAGTCATACATTGTTTCCCTAAGTACAGGTTCTTGACTAAGACACGTACAGCATTAGAAATTGGCTTTGGGTGTACAGATTTGTCTGAAAATGCTTTGGGATGCAGTAACATTGTTTCGGATGGTATGAAAAAATAGATTAGCTGCCTTTGAGAAACAACATTATCTATGGGAATCTGAAATATCAATGTCATTAAACTGGGAATAATGGCTCCTGCAGTTTGTCTTCATACTAAACATGTACTGTCACCCCATAAGATCATAGACCACAAAAACTGAACAAATTAAAGACAATGAAGGGACATTTCCATTCAGTCCAACTGCAACACTGAAAAGAAATTCTCTGAAGTGCTTTGGACTCTAAAATAAAACACTATATATATAAAACTAGACTATATATATAAATATGAAATATAATTGCTGAGAGACAAATAATAGAAAAATATTAACATAGAACATATAATTTTTACTATTTTATTTTTTAAAATTAAGCAACAAACATTGTGTAAAATGCCATGGATTTCTTATTTGCCAAAAAAGCATAACAGCTTCCTCTGCAGAGCTGCAGCAACATGAGTTTTGAGCTGAAGTTAAAGTGAAGTCAAAGCGTACTGGAGTTGTTTTTATTTGGTGCTTGCCCAGGTATGAAATCCTCCAGGGCTCCTCCTTGGCATCCTGCACTGTAGCCCTACAGTATGGGACCAATATGTTCTCCAGTCAGAATCGCGATCCTCTCACATGCCAAGTGTATTTCATGCTCCAGGAGTCGTAGTTTGGCCCTGCAGACCTGCTGAAGCTGCTTGTTATTCTAAGTGGCTGTGGGTAACAGTTGTTTCTGTCTGGCCCAGTATCAGAAATACTATCATATTAGAGGCAGACAGAGAGAAAGATGAGTGCACCTGGAAAACAAACACAGTTCTGCCTAGTTGAAGATTGAGTCCACCTGTCTAGCAGCGAGTGTGTTTTACACAGGGGGCTTTAGGTTGTAGGTTTACTTTTCTTTCTTCACAAAAAATAAATCAAAGCTGGGCGGACTTTAAAGAGTTACGCTAGAATGTGAAAAAGCACAAAACACAGTCCTCAAAGGCTGCAACAGTACGCACAGTTTAAGAGAGGTGGAAATAAATAAAAATTGATTAGACAAAGAGTTCTAAAGAGAGCCATGTTTCAACTTAAGAACCAATTAAGTCTACTTTGCCAGTGGCAAGTTCGTTAAACATACTAACAGGGTTAAATTAAACAGAGAGCTATGGCAAGCAGATCTGGAGACCGTTACTGTATATACACTTGTGGCAATTTTATTTGTCTTATTTGGTTTGGGACCTCAATATCAAAAGCAGACTTTTCATTGACATCTTTTGTTATTCTTGTCACACAGAAGCTCTAAGAGAAATAAACCTTTGACCAACTTTACATCTTGAGCCTGGATTTAAGTCACTGGAATGTTGAGAATAAACCCAGTCGCTATAGGAGCCCATTGGCAGAATACACTTCGAGGTAAATCTAAGTGCAAGGCTAAAGGAACTGAGCAGAAATAAAGAGAGTACTCTTTCAAAATGAAATAATAAAACTCCAATCAGCCAAAAGCTATTTTTATTTTACATAAGGGACTTAGCCCAGAGATATGCTTGGATGACTTAAAGAGGCTGCTGTCGTTTTGAACTTTAATTAAACTGACAGAATTAGCAATTAGAGGCCTCAATGGCTGATTCACCAAGGTGCAGCAATTTGAAAACTATCTCTGCAGAGCTCAGATAAAATGTATACTCAGGCTAAATCTGAGTAAATCATAAACTTGAGGTTACATAGGATAATCTGATTCGATGTGTTTGTATAAATACAGACCTATAGTGCGTTCAGTCATCATAACCTCACAGCATTGTTTTATGGGAGAATAACTGCTTCAGATTAGATTTTAAAGTCTGTTTTGCACAGAGGTGCTCTAAAACACGAAAAGACTCACAAAATCTCTATTATGAGAAGATATGTTTCATGTAAGGCAGGTGGACAAATCCGATTTCAGAGTGGTTTTCATAACGCTGCAGAGTAAATGCAACGTTATTGACCAGAGCAGGGAATTATTTTCCAGCACTGCGTTTGAGGCTGTACATCTCTTCTCCTACGGCTACAGCTTGGTACTCTGACAAATAGTTAAATTTGACAGAAATGACTGCAGGAAAAAGGGAAACATTTTTAAACACCAGTACATCATTGTCACACTAATGGTTCTGTAAATTTGGTGTTATTACTGTGAACAAATGGCAGAAACAATTGGTTGCCTATATATCGTGTGGTTGTTAGTGCTAATGTTCCTTTACATTAACACAACATTTTACATAAAGCCTTTGCTTCATGTCACAACAAAGATGTTGCAACTTACAGTATCTCCCTCCTCTTGCTCTTTTGATTTTCCTCTACTGGAGACGATAAATATGTTTAGGGTTGGGGATTTGATAGCATTTTGTTGAATCCAAATCCATTCAAATCCCTTATCAATGATTCCGACCCCTGTAATTCAATGTGGCACAGTCCGTGATGACTTGCCGCTTTGTTGATCTTGTAGTGCTGCAAAAAACACAGTCGACTCGCGAGCGTGGTCTTACAGAGTTGTTTTTCCTTTACTAACAAACAATTTTGGCTAAGTCAGACACTACCTTGCAGGGAGTGAATTAACCAGAAAACTGCCAAAAGTTTCATTTGTCAAGCTACGTACAGAATTCACAATAATTAGCTAAATTTATTATAATCTGCTACCGGTGATATTTGTAATTTCTACTGGTTAAAGCGATGGTCAGTGTGGGCTAAAAATGCTTGCTAAGATTACCTGAATGCTTTCTACATTGATCTTTGCTAATAAAATAGATTGAGGAAAGACAAAAGGTGTGAGAGCGATTTCTTAGCGTTGAAGCTTAGTGAATCCGGCTACACGAGACCCAAAAGGAAAACAGCTATCAGAGCTCAGCCCCATATGTTGTTCTGGAAGCACAGTGCCCTTTTACAGTTTAGTGCCATAGAGCAAACATGATCTCATGAGATTTTGTATAAATAGCACGCCACTTTTAAGGAAACAACAAAAAAATAAATGTAAAACTGAGAAGTTGTGGTTTTATGTGCTGTAACTATTTCTTTAACTAGTGAGCAATGCTTTGGACAGAACCAGGCTAGCTGTTTACCTCTGCTTCCGGTCTTTAAGCTAAGCTAGCTCCGTACCTAATGCATAGCCGTGAGAGTGGCGTCAATTTTTTCATCTAACTCTCCAAAAGAAAGCAAATAATATTTCCCAAAATGTTGGACATTTACATTAAAGCACATAACACCTTAATGCAGTGTTCAAACCAACAGAGAGAACAGGAAGGGCTAAGAAGGCATCAGACATTATGTCTGCTTACCGACTCAAGACAGACAGACAAACTCTCACCTGGGAACCAGATTCATATACTCGCCTCCAGCAAGTGGCTACAAGCACAGCTGTGTTTTTAGACACAAAGTTTTAACCTCCCAGTTTTAATTACTGTTAAGACAAAAGACAAATTACTAGAGACCAAAAATTTGGGAAAGCAAACTACAAGATAAGTATGGCAATGACCTCCGCCACTGAAGATGCATTTTGTGAAGATTGAGGGGGGTGATGATCTTAATTATAATGCTGAAGGAGAGAGTAGTTAAATACATCTAAATGGCTCCTCTCTCGGTTTTACACACATCACTTAAATAAATTGAAACAGCTATTTCTAAATATGGAAGTCAAATCACTGTTTTATGACAAGAAACGCACAGGTACTGACAATGAGTTAGGTCACATTACTGTGTATAGTGTGAATAATAACAGCTCTATGAATATCAATGTATATAGCAGTAATATACAGTATTATATATATAGACAATGTCATATATGCCCTGCAAGTGCTACTTTTAAAGCTTTAACATTTTCTATTAGTTGTGCTTTACACCCTATCCACATTATTGTAGGCCCATGATACCCTGCGTGAATTATGGGTGCGACTATTATTATTCCTTTCCCTGAACTGGAGTCTGCGAGAATTATCTTCCCTTTTGAGCCTTTTGAGAAATAAACTTAAACTTGGTAATATGATCATACTTCTGCCTTCTACTACTGAGGAATGGGAAGGCGACCTGAAGAAGTGGTTTAAGTTTGCTCAGGGCTGGCTAAAATGTTACAGAGTTTGGAGACAAGTTGCACTGTTCACGGTTGCACCAACAATCAAAATAAAGTAATTCTTTAGCATGCAGCTAACTCTCGCAAACACCAGTTCAGTGAACAAGGCCGCCTGTAGAGCTGAAGTGAAACTGAAATTTCCATTTGAAACTACGCTAATAACTAAAAATACAGCCTTGGAACGACAGTTTCTCATATGTCCGCTTCATGTGTCTAAATTACGGACAAACTTTTGAAAAACACTCTAAAATTGTTGTTTATTTAATATTTCTGCTTTTTAGCGTTTAACAAACACAATTACCCATAAGCCCCAGAACTTTGCAGACTTAACATTGCTGACAAAAAAGGCGAATCCATGGGCGAGACGAGGTGTCGCGGTTAGCTCAGACATGATAACAGAACGACAGAGAGAAGCGAACGCTGTAAAAGTTTTTAGACGGCAGAGACTACAGAGACTCTGTAGAAGAGAGCGTTGGTGAATTTTATGGAAATGAGCGAAACCAAGTTATGATGACTTAAATACCCGTGCTGCCACACTTGTACATTTTCATGGGAGCTGTAATTTTTTCTGTGCTCACAAAATAATCTTTGTTATTTTTTTTTAGAAAATCATGAAGGTTTCAGTTTCATATAGCAACTGTTGTAGTGGACGCCAATTTGCCTTATAATATGGAAAACCCCAGGAACATGCACATGTTTTTCAGAAAGACAGATTAAAAAATCTGGTTCTCTATAATCCACGCATGGTATCATGGAGTTAGGAATAAGGTCAATAGGCCAAGGCGAATACACATACTGCATTGTTTAAAGTAAGTAAACTGGGAAAAAAAAGCAGCTCAACATAAACTCTATGGAGATATTTAACATCATTGTTTGTCCTTTTCTCACTATATTGTTCACAGATGGTGATTATTTTCTGTGTTCAAGGTTGTGCGCAAGTGTGTGTGAGAAAGAGCGATGGTATATCTCACTGTGGTGTAAATTAGCTTGTTGAATTAATCATTCATCCACACAACATGTTGTATATTTCATTGTTACTGATTAAACCGCTCTTCTCTGGCCCTTTCCGATCCAAATGTCACTCCTAACGTTGTAGAAATAGCATGCAGTGCTGAGCTTTCTTTGTCTTTTTATGTGTGAGAAACAAAATAGCAGGACTAAAGCCAGTGTGTTCATGTATGATCCTGTGACATATATGTTAACTCCATACATACATCACACCTGTGTGAAGCTGAGAGACAAAGAGAGTGTGTTCCTATGGATAAAAAACACACATCTGGGCTGGCTTCAAAGTGGCGCTGCTGTTGCTGCTTTGGGCTTCCCATCAAACAGAATGGAGATCCAAACATCTGGGATCATGGAAGAAGGATGGACTTTTCCAGGGATGAAAGCAGGAAGCTACACAACAGAAGCTCTGTGCACATATGGAACACATAGCTGTATTTTTCTGTGGATGTTATCAAAAGCTCTGTATTGTAATAAGCACATACATCCAAGAGTCTTTTCAAATGGGGTGACATAGCTTTGTGAAGAATTTCTGTATTTGTCCTTGGCTGTCTTTTGTTATGTCTGCTTGTCTTTTTTTCCACCACCTTCCTTCCTTTCTTTGCCCTTCAGGTCCCATCTCCCTGCTCCTCTTACAGGTATTTAAGAGGAGCTGTCCCTCCATCCTTCTATCCATCCATACGTAAGGTTTTGCTACCTTTATAGAAAATCATTAAACTGGTGCTGACTGACCGACTGACTAATTGAGTGTGTTCATATTGCTCTTTAATATTCACATTAATGTTTCTGGGTAGGGGGTTAAGTGCTTGGGGGTGAAAACAAGGTTATTTACACTGCAAAAAACAAAAAATATTATTTAATCTCATAAAAATGGTAGAAATAGCTCAACAGAGGAAAAAATAATTGGAGTGTTTCGTGACCAGGTTTTATGAGCTGTATTTGGAATAGTATTACGTTTTTTATGGACCAAATCCTTTCTACAAATATTAATTCCATGAGTGTTCATGTTTGTCCTCACCATCAAAAGCTCTTCTGTGTGAAAACAAGGCCAAATATGGAAGCTCATTGACAACCAAATGATAGAAAGAGCACTAGACAAATTGAAACAGTAATCATCTGTAAGTCAACATTGGGGAGCAAGTTGCAAGAGAAATTTATGGAACAGAACAAGTTTTGAGAGAAAGCCATGACAGAATTCTGACTTAAATCCAAGTTTTAAGCGTGGATGAGGAATAGTGCTGTTACATAGCCTGTATACAACTGAGGCAGTACAGTAGAAATTCCTTTGCTCAGTATCTTCAAAGCTGTGTGCTCTCAGTTTTAGCAGTTTGTGTCTCTTATATGCAACAAGTGTGAGAAGAGTAAAATTCTTTGGCTTTGACCTAAACAAAAAGTGGCACCCATCTATTCAAAGGATAATTCTGGTTTGTTACAACTCTGGTTTTATTTTTATAGTTTTGCTCATCATTTCGGTAACAACATTAGCCATAGGTAAAAAAAAAACCCCACAGACAATCAGACAGGTTTTATACAAATTAATCCCTAATTTAATTTCTTCCCTCAATTTTAATTTTTTTCAATTTTACACATATAGGCGCTCACACACGCGCTCACACACACACACACACACACACACACACACACACACACACACACACACACACACACACACACACACACACAGGACCTTAGACTTCATCAGCAAACTGTGTGTTTTAAACATCAACATCACAGTTTACGGACTAACTCCCTGGTTCAAATTTGATCTACTGTACTTGCAGGAGTTGTGGATGCACACCGTTTTCCTGTGAAATGAGGCAAGCTGTTTCCAGTCTTTATACTAAGCTAAACTAACCAGCTGCTGGCTGTAGTGTATTTACAGTTTTTTCTGAATGCTTAACCCCTAACCCTGATTTTTATAGCACAACTTCTAAAACTATTAATACTTATAGCAAAACCACTCACTGAGTTTGCAAAACTAAAAGCACAAACACTGCTTTGCACTCAGTTTGCAATTTTGTAACACTTATAACACTTTGCAAAACTGTAGGTACAATCCACTGCACAGCACTCTTTTTGCGGAACTGTAAACACAACTCACTGCTTTACACTCAATTTCCAAAATTATTAACACACTCCTAGCAAAACTATACACATGTATGGCTATTATTTACACTATTTTGCCAACTGTCTGGCACACTGTCACATGTGAAAACTGTTTTAGATAATTAGTTCACTTTGCAATCAGCCTAAGCAATATGAATGAGCCACAGGTAAGCTGTCCATGTGGAGTACCATGGAGGGAGCAGGAAGAGTGAGAAGAGTGAGAATTAGAGGAGGCCGAGGAAGAGGACGTGGAGGTGAAGAAGTAGGAGGAAGAGGAGGAGGAAGAGGATGCGGAGGTAAAGAAGTAGGAGGAAGAGGAGGAGGAAGAGGACGTGGAGGTGAAGAAGTAGGAGGAAGAGGATGAGGAAGAGGACGCGAAGGTGAAGAAGCGAGAGGGAGAGGACGACAAGGACAAGGAGGTGAAGTTAGAGGAAGAGGACAAGGAAGAGCAAGAGGAGGACGAGGAGAGGGAAGAGGAAGGGTAAGAAGAGTGAGAAATAGAATTAGTGATGACATCAGAGCTACAATAGTGGACCATGTAATCAACCATGGAATGACCCTGAGGGACGCTGGCCAACAGGTTCAGCCTAACTTGAGCCGCTACACTGTAGCAAGCATCATAAGGACATTTTGAAATGAAAATCGGTTAGTACAGTCACTTTGCACTAAGTTTTGTAGCACTGCCATACTCTAATGCGAAACACAACAATACCATACATGTAAAAATACTGAAATTGTTACTTTACAGAATTGCAAGACGTCCAGATGCTGGGGGCAGAGGAAGAATGTTCACTGCAGAACAAGAGACCCCTATAGTCAATATGGTGATTGCAAATAATTCCATAAGGCTACGAGAAATTCAGCAGCGCATAATTGAGGATGACACCACCTTCCAAAACATACACAATGTGAGCATTTCTGTATTACAGTTTTTTACAATCGCTATGACAGTTTTTTCGATATATTTAACAATTTTCCTAAACTCTTAACGCACCAACACACCTAAAACACACAATTGGCAAAATGGTTAATTTCATGCTCAAAATCACACATTGTAAACTAAACCCCAAAACTAATTTTCAAAATACAATAATAAACTAACACAATACACTGTGTCTAACAAAACACTGCATGACATGTTTTAAAATCAAATAATTAGTCAAAACACTAACACATGATCTCTTCCAACAGGAACATTTAGTCAATCATAACACAATGACAAAAAAAAACACTATCATCAGCTAAAATTACAGAAACTGCATTATTTTATGTGTCAGGTCTGCCCTTATACAACAGACAGTATATTTGATTGATCATAGATTGTGTTTTGCATTGTAGTTTCTTTTGAAGCCTCTCTACATTTTTGTTTTGTTGGGTTTAGTAAATGCATGTATATTGTTCCTTTTCCACACAAGATCAGCCCAAAGAGTCCTCTTTTAGAACATATGATCATGTGATTGAAAAAACCTCAACACCTGAGTGTGGTTCCTAGATGGGAATCAGCTGTGATTTATATATTTGCATAATTGCAATAAGCTGTTTCTCAGTGGAATGGAATAAAATACAGGGAATATATTTGTGTTTTAATTCACAATATGAACAGCTGTTCACTTTGACTTTAGCCTATATAAGTTATGTTTAGAACATGATGTTATCTGTTCTGACATACAGTGTGAAAGCATTTGTAAATTTGACTGTAAAATTACATTGTTTTGGTCTTGGTTGAGCTTGTGTGTAAAAGAAGTTCAAGCATTTTAAATTGGTGTTAACTCTATGCATTTTGTATCAAAGCTACAAGAAATGTGTTAATTGTATAGCCTACAAAGACGGATGTTGTGCTAACCGTGTTAAGAGTTTAGGAAACTTGTTAAATGTATTGAAAAAACTGTCATAGCGATTGTAAAAAACTGTAAGTCGTGTACTTGCCCACAACAGAATCCGAATGAAACAAATCTACAGAGTCCCTTTTGAAAGAAACAGTGAACGTGTAAAACAACTGCGATATGACTATGTGCAGGTAAGCTATAGTATCATTGGTACTGAATCTGGAAGTGCATACTGTAGTACTGTGCATGAGCCTGCTGTGCTGCATTTGTTTTGTCTTGTCCAGAGAGTGATGGAGCTAGAGGCAGATGCCATGGGTCATGAGCAGCTTTTTGTGGATGACGCAGGTTTTAACCTCACTAAAACAAGGAGACGTGGCAGGAGCATTATTGGACACCGTGCCATAATCAATGTCCCAGGACAACATGGTGGTAACATAACTTTGTGTGCAGCTATTAGTCAAAATGGTGTTGTTCACCATCATGCAACTCTAGGCCCATATAACACTGCACACATTATTACATTCCTGGACACCTTACATGACATGCTCACTAATGTTCAGAGACCAGAGCAGACCAGATATGTCATCATATGGGACAATGTTAGTTTCCATAGGGCTGCTTTGGTCCGCAACTGGTTTACAGATCACCCGCTCTTCACTGTACTCAACCTCCCCCCATACTCTCCATTCTTGAATCCAATTGAAGAGTTCTTCTCTGCCTGGCGCTGGAAGGTCTATGACCGTCATCCCCATCAACACATAGCCCTTTTACAGGCAATGGAGGAGGCATGTGGGGATATTGACCAGGCATCATGTCAGGCCTGGATACGGCATTCCAGAAGATATTTTCCCCGGTGCCTTGGACTAGAGGACATTGCATGTGATGTAGACGAAATTTTATGGCCGGACCCAGAGAGACGACACGATGTAAACTGATTTTTTTTTTTCTCAGTGAAATTATTATTTTGTGTTTTGTCTTGGAAAAAAACACTTGTTGTTTTGTTTTGATATCCGTAAATAAACACCAGTACTTGAAGTTTGGATCCCTGTATGTTTACAGAACTATGACAAAAGTATGACCTCAAACTGACATAGCTTGTGCACAGAGAAAGCAAAAGCCAGATGTGTTTTTTATTCATACCATCAGTGTGTAGTTGGCGCATTGTGTGCTTATTAATGTGATGGCTTGTGTTAACTGTTTGATATGAAAATACCATTTTTACGAAGGTTTGAAGAGTTAAGCAAGGTTTATTAGCTTTTGCAAAAGAGCTAAAATGTTTTGCTGATTTGGTGAAGGGTTTTCTTATTTATGTGTAGAGTTTTGCAAAAATAGCCAATAGTAACAAAAAATGTGCTCAAGCCATTAGAAAAAACTATAATAGACAAATATGAGAGTGGTATCAGTCTTCTCATCTGACTCTCAGCAAGAAAGCAAATAAGCGTACTTCCCAAAATGTTGAATTACAATATTGCTGTAATGCACACTGTTGCACACTGTCATCTCCCTCACCTTTCACTTTTTAAGGAATCTTTGTGTCATGATGCTGAAACTGATTTGAGACATGGATGTCTCTAAAAAGTTGTTAGAATTTTTTTTTTCTGTGACATTTCATGACTCAAGATTAAAGCATCACCAACTCAGCATGTTTTCAGCTGTTTGAACATTTTGAACTTCAATACCCAGAAATCCTTTAAGGTGACATCAGTAAGCAGAACAACATTCTTGTCTGTGATGCTTTATACCAAAGCAGAGCAAAGTAATGAAGGTGGAAAAGGTCTTACATTGCTGAGTGCAGCTTTTTCTGGACAGAGTGCTGCTCTCTCTGCTGTGTGGGAGTCAGATTGGATTTCACTCTTAAATTTTGATTCTTCATTTCCTGTGGCCAGAAAAATCAGCACATCCTACAGCAGGATTTTATTTGGGCAGACAGGGGGAATCTGCTACAATTTACAGAGATTGGACACATTTCTTTGTTGTGGCCACACTTCATGATTTATTCTTAGAAATAAAGAATATTTGTCACTTAAAATTGCAAGTAATTTGTAGTTGAATTCGGAGGTCTTACGCCATCAAGGAGTTCTGGCTGAACGTGTTTGGAATAAAGCAAATGAAGTAAATTCACAGCATGTGCCTGACAATAATGAGTACCACCAGCTGAAAAGAAATATGTTCTGTTTCTTTCTGCAACAGCAGCTGAATATGAGTTCCAAAGCTGAACACATGGCCTTGCTTTAATTGAATCTTCTCTCAGTCTTCTTGCTTGAGTGTTTTCTCTGACAACCTAAAGATGTCACACACAACATGTTGTGTCTTTTTCTTGAAAATAAATTCTACGTTCACTGTTTTCCCCCTAGGTTAGCGCTTCAGAGTGGATTCCAGGAATGCTATTTTTACACGTTATGGTGATGGTGATGACTGCCTCGACTCCTCATGTTCATGCAAAACCACCACAAGGATAGTTTTACCCTCGGAGCCTCCTAAAATATCTCCTGTGTGAATGTGGTAAGAGATGTTGTCCTACACTGGGCACACTACTGCCTGACCTTTTGCTACTGTTTGCATACAATGAGCCAAAGATGTGGATTGTAATGTAACCCATACATAAACATGACATATGGGCATATATAAATTTACATAGATCACCAATAATCCAAAGTGATATATATTTATACACATATTTCAAAATATAACAAAACATGTTCATATGTCTGATACATTTTTACCACTACACACATATTTTCAGAATATATTGTTTCCTTTATTATTTACACATTCATCCACCAGCTTTGCTTGTAGGATGTTCTTACTGTGAGGAGACAAATATCCCAAAATACAGACATTTCTAATATGTGCATTTAAAACTGCAGTATATTGTTCGTGTTTCATAATACTTCAAACCACATATTTTATCAATATGTACAAAACAAATATTTCTTCTACATGTTAGCACATGTAGTTTTTAATAATTGTGAAACGCATATGAAACACTGATAAAACATTATTTTCTATGTATGTTTATACTCAGTCAGAGTGTATGTTTCTGGTGCATTCTGTTGCCTGAACACTTGAAAGACTTTTGTGGAGGGGTTTGCAAAATAAAAAAAAACTCATCTGTAATTGAAAAATGCATAGTGCTTATAATTCTGGTAAAAACAAGACTAAGAGTCTACAGCCACCCTAGCAGCACTGTGAGGCTATACTGAACAGTAGGGCTTTGAGCTAAATGCTAACACAAGCATGGCAACATGCTCACAATGACAATGCTAACATGTTGCTGTTTGACAGGTACAATATTTACAGTTTTCACCATCTTAGTTGAGAGTGTTAGCATGCTATCATGCTGTCATTGCCATCCCTAGAGCCTATGACGCTAGCATTACTAAAAACTGTAAGAAGCAGCATCTTTGAAATCCATATTTACAAGTTATGTTCTGGTTAAGTCCTGGAAGATGTTTTCCTGGTCATTTAGAGGGGGTCCCTCAAGCTGTAAATGCAAACCTAAGAAAGAGAGAAAGACGAAAGAGTGTGGGAGAGAGTGTACCTGTAACAGTGAGTGTGTACGTGTGTGTGTCTGGCTCTCGTTCATCCCCGCACTGTGCTTCATGATCACAGTATGGTGTGAGAGAGCGTGAGTGAGAGTCTCAGGTGAAAACCATGTATGTTATGCAGGAGTTGCTCCCAGTTATTTGGATGGTTTTTGCAGATGAATATTTTATTACTGCCAGATGCCTCAGTAAACAGAGAAGCAACAGCAGTTTATAGAGTGAAGATGAAGTCGCAGACCTCTTTGGGTTTATACAGTAAGTGTATAAGCACGTGTAAACACACACTCCACTGGTCTGGGACACTGATACACAAATACTTGCAGACTCAAAAACTACATCTGCACTTACAGGCAGTGTGAAGGTGTTATGATATTGGTTTGGACTCAGCAATCTGCTTCAAAGGTCATTTTCCATTCTACAGTTTCCTCTGTTTTTGCAACAGGCAATGAGCAACAAACCTGCAGCTCCAGTGGCCTCAATTACAGAAAAAGCTACTTCTCAGGTTTGTGCTCAGTGGGTAGAAATCTGTGTCAAAGTTTGTTATTTATTCATTTTGACCTTGAGGTACAAAAGTTTCCAACACAACCGCAGCTTTCCTGCACATATACAAGGCAGTTGTGAAGCACATGATTATACCTCTGATGAAAGCCAACACTAAGCTGCGGCAAGCTATATCGGAATAGCAATTAATTGTGAGGGTTTAAAAGGAAGTTAAAGCACTCTCAAGCACACTCAGACTATTGTAAATGATGAAGTGAAGTGCACCTTTGTTCCACGCTGCCCTTTTTTGGAATTAGTTGTGCAGTTGAATTTTAAAAAATCATCAGTAGAGTTAGTTAAAGAAGAAATCTTATATTCTCTTTAATGACTGCTTTACAATGAAACTCACTGATCTGATGAACAGGAGGAACCTCTCTAGTCTGCTGTTACAATCACGAAAACAGTGAGCGATATATACATATATTATAATCAGCATGTACAAATTGTATATTTAATATACATGTATATGCTTTATATTACTGTAGAGGATGCCTTTTATTGAAAGGTCATTGCTTCAAATGCTGATGTATATATATCAATACTATTATTACTGCTGCTATGCCTACTACAATAATAATAATAATAATAAAAGTAGAATAAGATCTGAGAATTATCTACATAAAACTTGTGTCTAAATCCTAATAACAGTAAGAAATTAAAAATAAAATATTAGTACTATAACTACAATTCTGCTCTTATTATTAAGCCACCACCACGGCTACTAATAACATCTCTACTACTAATAATAATAAGACCTCTACTTGCTAATGCTAATGTTATTACTAAGTACTGCAGCTTTCACTAGAGGACAGAAGAATCACAAAACAAGCAAACAGACACAAATATTATCACATTATAAAGTTATGGCTAAGGTGTTTATTTCTAGCATTGTTTTAGGAGAATATTAACTGTAAATATAAATATTACCTAAAAAAATATATATTAAGTTGGCAGCTGATATGTAACCTGAGAGGCGAAACTCAGGGCAACAAAATCTGTAAAGCACTCGCCACACCCCTTGCTGCTGCTTGTCTCTCAGTATTTTGAGTGCAAGGTACTGAAGGTGCCTCAGAGTGTTTCAACATTTTTATCAACCATCAGAGAGACTTTAGTAAGAAAGTCAACTTGAAACAATTAAAGCAAAATAAGGATTTTCCCACTAGAGAAGTCAGTGAACTGACTCAGTAATGTCCGCTGCACAGCAACATCAAGGCAGAGTTTGCTAAAAGAAGATTTCCTTAGCTACCACAAGCTACCGGTCATACCAGACCAAGTAAGGCTGTAACAGCAACAGTTATAAGTCTTGTTTTAAACTACACAGCAGTAGATGATGACCCTAAGTCCTTAAACTGGACATTGATCATTACATCTCTGCAATACTTGACATAATTGTGCAATATTCTGTGTAATACTCCTGTGCAATATTTTAGTTTAAAATTCCCTATTTATTGATATTGATATTACTCATACCTCTATTACTGCTGTGCAATATCCTCCGTCTCATTATAATCTTAATAAGCTACACTTAACTTGACAGTTCATGCACTATTACCTTATACCGTATAATTATCATCAACCGGTAAACCCACTTTGTACTTCACACTTATTTTATTTTATACTTATACCCACTTGGTACTTAACTTATATTCTGACCTGTATTATAGTGTATTATATTTTTTGCTAGTACTTCTATTCCTGTGTGCACTGACGTAAAGGTGAGCTGCTGTAACAAAAGAGTTTCCCCTCGGGGATCAATAAAGTATTTCTGATTTTGATTCTGATTCTGATGAAGCAGTGGCTGCTTTCAGGTTAACACATCAATAACTTAAAGGGACCACTCTTTAGAAAGAGTACTTTTTTTCATTCTGAACATCAACATTCACAGCAAGTAAAACAAAAAGTACAGAGAAGAAAAAGCTGTGAAGCAGAAATAATCAAAGAATGAAATGTAAAGATGTCAGAGAGAGAGAGAATACCTTCCCTATAGCTCTCAGTTTATTTGCTTTTAAAACAACATTATTGTTTGAATGTATGTAGAGCAGAGAGAGTGAAGGAAGAATGGATGGATGGGGGAGTGTAGTGACAAAGAGAGTAAAGGAAAAACAGAGAAGAAAAAACCGAGGTGAAATGAGGACTTGAAGGACAGAATATGAAGATATATGCAAGGGAGGAGTGAACACGGGGGAAAGAGAGAAAGAACAGAAAGAGAGTGAAGGTTATACTAATGAATGGTTATACAGTGGAAGGCAGAGAGAGGAGGAGGGGAGAGAAGAAAGTAAAGAAGAGGAGAGGAGAGGGAGGTTAGCAAGAGAATGTGTGGGTGTCAAGGGATGTTTAAAGAAAGATGGTTTGTTATAAGAAAAAAGGAAGGTCTCTTTTTGGTGTGTGTGTGTGTGTGTGACCTTGAGCTACCAAATCAGCTACATGTAATTGAAGGCGTTTACAAGTGCAGAAACACACGCGGGCACACATAAATTCAGTGTCAGTGAAGATGATCTAACAGAGTAGTAAATGGTCTGCAAGGCTCATTACACATGAGGATTGATCCAGTGTTCAGAACAGCAATCAGATAAACAGCAGGAGGTGTGTGTGTGTGTGTGTGTGTGTGTGTGTGTGTTTTTTAACATTGGTTTTCTCAGCTTGACAAGAGTGTGTCATGGACATGTAAGTTCTGTTCCTCTGTCTCTATTGGATGTACTCGTGTGTTGGTTTGCATCAGATCCCACATGTGTGATGTGCAAGTGTGTGTTTCCGTACTGTCATCGCTGCAGTAATCCCAGTGACAGTAGCCTCATTGCCCCAGCTGTGGCCTGACCTTTTCTCTAATTGACTCTAATCAATTGCGCTCTATCCTTTCTATCAAGCTGCTCTAAAGGGGGATGATGCTGCTCTTCACTCACTGCATGTTCCAATCAAGCCTTTAAAGAGGGATACCACTTAATTCACCATTCATGTGCAGTATTCGTGCTCCAAACACTGGACAACTGCACATTAATACACTGATGTTTGAATATGAATGCAGCAGATGTACTATACCAAACTGAATCCTCAATAGTTCTGCAGCTAAATGTACTGAGATGCAGGAAAGTAGTGAATTTTTTGTCCATTTATGTGAAGCAAAAGCTGCTTCTTTTCCAAGTGCAGCTTTCTGACACTATTTAGGTATTCTATATTCTAAACCTTCGTATATCCCCATGGGTAAATTAGTTCACACTCCTTCTCTTCAAAAGGCAGTGACACTAATTGCAGTGCAAATGAAAGGTTGTTTCTTTCAACTCTGGTTTTCATGAGAGCTTCTGTACCCACTCACTGTGTTATTCTTTTTTTTTTTATTTTGTCCTTGCAAAATCCTTTACCAGTATTAACTCAGCAATAATAGTAAGTTTGAACAGTTCCATGACAACTGAGTAAACTCCATCTGTTGATGACAACTGTGATATGGTCAGAACAGTGTTAGTGGACGTTAATAGAGTTGAGATTGTATTGTAAGCTGCTGTTTGCAGGCAGATATGAAACAGGAGTCGATGGTATATACCATAGATTCTATATAAAGATGAACAACATGACAAAAGTGAAGCCAAAACATCGCGATTGCCCCCTGGTGGCTGGCTGCAGTACAGGTCATAAACCCCGCCCCATCCATGTTAGCAGATGGGACATGGGCCAAACTAAAAACTCAAAGTACACGTCAAACTAATTTTTCCCACAGATGGTTTCTGTCATTTTAGGTAGTTCTTATCAATCTGATGTATGTTCAAGTGTGTGTTTTTCTGATAAGTTTGGTTCTAATTAGTTATTTGATGCTATAAAAAGGGGGTTACACGTCATGATTGACAGCTGAGGCAGGCTCGCGATTGAGTCGGCCAGGTGTATGGGGCGGGACCTCGATACCACTCGATAACGCTGATCACTACAGCACAAACTCTGGCTCCAAATGATGTCACCAGTGCAAAATGGCAGCTCCCATAATATCCCGGGATACTTTGGCTGTATTTTACAGTGGGAGGAAGTGGAGACACGTCGTCCATCTTTATATACAGTCTATGGTGTATAAGTCTTTTGAATAAACTGTGTGAACTTTGTTGTGAACTTCGTTGTTCTGTTAGCGACCAAGCAAAGCAGTTAGCAAGCTTGTTTGGTCAGTGAGCTTTTTTCCTCTCTTCAATAAAACTCTTCATTGAACGAAATTATATACATTCCAGACAACAAAATCCCGGGTAAGGATATCACAGTACAGTACAGAGAAAATAGAAAGACGCTTGGGGAGCTATTTGTGACGGACTTGCGCTAGCGTGTTCCTGGCTGGCTGTAGAGTTAGTAGTTAACTCACCAGTTACAGTAGCTCACCAACTAGCCTTGTGAGTAGTCGCCATGTCATCATGCGTGTGGTACCACGTAGTTCGTGAAGACCCACGTGCCACTTTCTAGTGACAAAGCCTTTTCTGCCATTTAATGGATAAGAGTTAGATTAGAAAACTAACAGCTCTCAAAACAGTTAACACAGTGATCAGTACACTTTGTAATTGTCCTAAACAGATAGTAAATTCTCCTTAATTTCATACAAATCACATATCAAAAGCATAATTTTCTCAAAACACTGTGCACAAAAATCCCAAATTTTATCACAGCAGTTCATACAGCCAACGAAATCTTTAATATATCAGGAAAAACATTTGTAACTTTTTCATTGTTCTTCACAAAGATCATAAGCATTTTTGTACCATTTTCAAAACACAACAAACAAAACTCTGTGAATTGTAAAATAGTCAGTTGCACACCTTGTGTCTTCAATTAACGCCAAATTGTTATCTGATGAGTTAGTAATCCACTCAACACAGAAAAAGCCAATTTCCTAATTGTTCACACAGCTGTCTTACGTAATTACAACAACTACAAAAGGGGAAGAGAAGAAGAACAAAGAAGACAAATGAGGAGATACAGTAAGACAAAAAAAGAAGTATGAGCAGTGGAAACAGAAGAGGTTTAAGAGTGAGAGGTGGTGGCCAGGGTAGAGGGAGAAGAGGAGATAGAGAAAGAGAAAGAAGAGCTGAAGATGTAGGAGGAAGAGCGAGAAGAGCTGAGGATGTAGGAAGAGGAGAAGAGATTGAAGAGATGGATGGATTGGAGGGCAATGGTATAGTGGAAAGAGAAAATATAAGAAGAGGTGGACAGGGAGGAAGAGGAGGGCAAAGAGGAAGAGGAGGCCAAGGTGTAAGAGGAGGGAGGAGAGGTAGAATGAGGGTAGGGTACACGCGTGTTTCAAATGAAATCAGAGCCACACTTATTGACCATGTCATAAATCATGGTCTCTCACTGAGAGAAGCTGGCCAGAGTGTTCAGCCCAATATAAACAGATCCACAGTGGCTTCAATTATCCGTACATTTCAGAGGGAAAACCGGTAAGTAACTATATCATTCTACTTTTACAATGAGAGTCCATGTAGTCTTGTTTGACATAGGTCTAGATCTCTACAGTAAATGTTCCTGCTTGTCCAAACCTTTTTCAGAATTGAAGTTAGAGAACATTCAGGTGGACGAACAAGACTTTTTTTCAGTTGAACAAGAGCATGCCATTGTTGACATGGTGGTCCAGAACAACACCCTCTGCCTCAAAGAAATTCAGCAAAGAATAACACAGGACAATCAACTGTTCCACAATATCCACCAATGCAGTCTCTCCACAATTGACCGTGTTCTAAGAAGAAATGCTATCCGAATGAAGCAAGTATACAAAGTGCCCTTTGAGAGGAACTCCGTTAGAGTGAAGGAGTTGCGATTCCAGTTTGTTCAAGTATGTGCAACCCAATTACTGCAATTTTACTGTCAACTCAAAGATATATTTTTCCTGAATTTTAAGTATGTGTCCATAAACTATTCCATGCTACTATATGTGAAAAGATTTAGGCATATCTATGTATACTGCTGCTTCAAAGTGTGAACTCAAACTTCAGCAACAATTTCACAGTAGTATTGACTGCAATCAATGCCATTACTGTAAGACACAAATTTACTATATTTTACCTTGTGTTCTTTTTACTCTAGAGAATCTTGGAGTTGGATAGCAGTGTAACTCATTATGAGTACCTGTATATTGATGAAGCAGGCTTCAATCTTCAAAAAAAAAGGAGAAGAGGGAGAAATGTGATTGGCCATCGTGCTACAGTCAATGTCCCTGGACAACGAGGAGGCAACATCACTCTCTGTGCAGCAATTTCTACAACTGGTGTTGTGGCACACAATGCTGTCTTGGGACCATACAACACAGCAAGGCTCCTACATTTTTTAAACCTCCTCAATGAAATCCTCTTTCCGCAGGGTGATCAGGAGCAAATGGTGCGGAATTTTGTAGTTGTTTGGGACAATGTCCAATTCCACCATTCAGCACTAGTGCGAGAGTGGTTTGAGAATCACCCACAATTCAGGATGGTGTTTCTTCCACCATATTCTCCTTTCCTGAATCCAATTGAGGAATTCTTTTCCTCTTGGAGATGGAAAGTACATGATCGCAACCCTTACAACCAAGTAAGTCTTCTTCAAGCGATGGAAGAGGCCTGTGGAGATATTGGGGCACAAGCATGTCAAGGATGGATACAGCATTCAAGGCGTTTTTTCCCACGATGCATGACTCGTGAAAATATTTTCTGTGATGTTGATGAAATTCTCTGGCCAGATATAATTGAGAGGCATGATCAATAAAATAATTGATTCAATGAATGCAGTACATTTATCACTTTATTTTTTTTATTTACCTATGTACTTATTTGTCTTCTTCAAGCGATATATATAAAAAAAAAATTTTTGTGTGTGGGGTGACAACATATTGTTATACACCTGAACTCCTCATTAAAGAACTTAATGAAAAACATGTATTTTCATTTATTTCTTTGTGTATCTTCAGCTGAATTTGTTATAAAATCAACAGAGAACACACTTTTAGTTTTGATGTTAATATTGAATTTTAATAAATGCATTACTAGAATAAAATGCTGTGTTTCATTGTGCAGTGAATACTTAACGGTTACGCCAGCATAAGAGTGTGTTTAGTTTGCTGTGTTAACTGTTTTGAGAGCTGTTACCTGAGTTTGGAGAAATGTACCAAATCGATTGAGAAAAACTGTAATCACATGTAAATAAACACAATGATTAAACAACATCTCACTGCATCCTGTTGATGTATGCTTAGGTTGCAATATGTTACACTAGAAAAGAGGCTGTTTGATAAATTTCTAATGCGAATCTCAAATCTCAGCAGACGTTCTCCTATAGCTCTGAATGTTAGTTGAAAGTCCTCCCACCTCTCTCTCGCTGTGCCTCTGCTGTATCTAGTTGTAATGTGCTCTTTCTGTCCTCTCTTCACCTTCTCCATCTTCTTCACTTTGCCTTCCTTCATTGTATCATGTCTGACAACCAGATTTCTGGCTGTCAAACAATCTCCTCCGCTTCCTCTGATAACAAAAATATTCTGATAAGAAATATCTGATAGCTGTATGTCATGTGGAACATACTTTTTTTTGTTAAAAAGTATGTCTGTGTGTCTTTCATGTGCATGGAGAAACCTCTGATTGCTGCATTCGCTGTTTATTCGAAAGCTATAAAACAGTTATCATGATCGCTGTTACAGTCCAGGTACACTGCTCAGTCACAGGGGACACAACTGATCAAAGAGAGGCTGCTGGTGTGTGTGAGTGTGTTTGAGATCAAGAGTAAGTAAAGCCAAAAAAAAAAAAATGTGTGTTTGAGAAAGTGTGCATGTTTATTTATGCATCTCTCTAAGTGTGTGTGTGAAAGTTTAAAGAGAATGAGAGTTAAAACAAAAAGCAAGAGAGGAAGTGCGTATGAAAAAAGAGAAAAGTTAAGAAGAATGTTCTCCTGTGTGTGTGTGTGTGTTTATGTGTATGTGTTTGTGTATGCGGGTTAGAGTAAGGTGGCTGTGATTAATTTCCCTCCGTAGCCGTGGCTCTAATTCCCGGCTGAGGTGCGAATGGTCTCTGAAAGAGTCCCAGTGGAAATCACAGTAGGCAGGCAGGCAGACAGCAGCTCTGAGAAACACTGATGAATTATCCATAGAGAGAGAAAGAGGGGGGGGGGGTGATGAGAGAGATAGAGAGAGAGAGGGATGGGGTGTAAAGGGGTAGAAATAGAGCAAGCAAAGTCAGGAAGGAGGTTATAGAAAGACTGAGAGGGGAGAAAGTGAGAAAAAGGTGGGTGAGAGAAATTTGAGAGAGGGAGAAAGAGAGAGAAAGTTTGCTGATGGATGGAGGGAAAAGTGAAAGCCACAACATGTTTTCCCTCCTGGAAAATTCACGCTTACACTGCTCATCCACCCCTAGTGTGTGTTTCCTCTCACTCCTCTCCCTCAGACTACTGGATCAGTGCGTCTGTTTCGGTTGTATCTGTTTGGAAACATAAATCTTCAGGTTACACCTCAATACGAGCAGCTATCCAAACAGTCTCAGGCGTAGCTCAACTGGGAGGGAAAATCAACCCTGAAACTAATTCACCGCAGAGAGCAAAGGTCAAGCAAAAACTGACATGAGGGATTTAGGCCCTATATGGACAATCTGCATCCATTACATTTCTCTGTTCATTTATTCAGGTTTTTCTTTGAGTTTCTCACCTGTATGTAATTAGTCAATAGAACCAGGTTTCAAACAATTTGTGGCGAATTATATGTGATGCACAGACTTGTAGCTGCAGGTTTCAGAAAGTCTAATTTAATACTTGTGTGAAAGACATTTTTAGTTCTAACATGGAATAAAATGACTAATTTCTAAATAAATCAAAGAACCAAATCTGGTAGTACAAGCTAATTTAAGACTGAACACGGCTAATGAAAAGCCTGAAACTATACATGGGCAGGAGTGAAATAAGGAAACCAGGAAATTAAGGACTTTTGTGTTTAGCAAGGCTGATATAATGAACAAATCAGCACAAATGTGTTACATATTGTACAGCCAGTGGTGGGAAGTAACTAAGTACATTTACTCATGTACTGTACTTAAGTGCAATTCTGAGGCACTTTTATGTGCAATGTAGTGTAGAAGTTGTGTTTATACTTCTCCAATACATTTCAGAGGCAAATATTGTACTTTTGACTTTACACCTCATTTATTTGACCACTATGTAGTTAGCCACTTCCATGCATTTTTCACAAAAGACATTTTGACAAATCCCAGTAAGAAAAGCACATGTGTAATTAAAAACATTTACAATGGCTGCATTCCATTTAGCTGCTTCAGTTCCAGGGTATTCTACATGGTGGATCACTGTCATGGCTTACTGGGACAGTTGAATAGAACAGAGCCATTGTTAATGCTATTAGTAACATCTGTGTTTTTAAGGTGAGCTTATAAAATTTGATGCATTGTTACAAGTTAATCTTGCCAAAAGCATATAAAGTAGTTAAAATTAGCTCCTAACTACAAAAGTAAAATGCTGCTTACAGGCAAATGCATCTGTATCAATGTTGCATTACTAATTAATATTTATTATTATATTATATATTTATTATATTATTAATATTTGTTCAAGTGTAACTCCTTTAATCAACCTCATTTCCAGAAACAGCAGGCAGGTTTTCAGCATCTCTGAAATTGTAAATGGGCAGCCGTTTGCTAACATATTAGCCACAACAACTTTATAATATAAGAATATGTCAATGTTGTGTTTACAGCATGCCCCCTACCCCCAAGTGACAAAAAGGTTCTCAATGGGCATTTTTATTTTTACTTTTGTTTCTTAATATATACATTTTGCCAATAAAAGTTATGTACTTTTATTTGAATGCTGAACTTTTTCTTGTAATTGAGTATTTGTATATTGTGGTATTGCTACTTACTATTATACTTAAGTAAAATACCTTCTTCTATCATTGTGTACAACTAATGCTGTATTAAGCTGTTTTAAGAGTGGACAAAGCAAACTGTCATAATACAGAGTTACATATGTGTCATAATGTTCATCTCTATGTAATAGTTAATGTTTAAACAGACTTATTTTAATGCATATACAAATCAATTTTGTGTGTGGGGGGGAGGGATTTTCGTGCATGCAGCATCTCCTCATTTCTGAATTCACAGGCAAACACACACTGACATGAGCATTGCTAACTTATCTTCTATACATATTTCATAGTTCTAATGTATGTATTTTTCATATCCCTTGAAATGATGCCTGTCTTGATGAACATGATGTTCTTCTGTACAAAATATGTACATTTGGAGTTGCAGAATGTGCTGTGAGTGAGTGTGCAGCATGTTGGTGTAGTGTATATAATATGAAACACCTAATAGTGATTTCTGCCATTTAACAGTCATTTAATGGTCATTGTGCACGGTGACATGGATGTAATTAAGCTACATCATTGACCTGCTGTGTGAATCATTTTAGCAGAATGTGTTTGACCAAATAATAGTTGTTTATGGCTCTCTGGGTGTCTCTGTATGACCTGAAGTCCTTGGTTTACATTGAGTGCACTGTTGCACTTCATTATTATTACATTTAAAAGTTACATACAATCTGTCATCACATAATACATTATGGATCTGTAATGACTGTGTTATAAGGGTGTAACCCACACAGTTCTTTCAGAAGGTACTCATTGCCTCGAGGTTTTAGACATTGTGCAAATTGCACAGAAGATTATTATATCATGATCATTATGCCAGTAATGAACTCATAAGCTGCTTTAATGTCTAATGACCAGTGCTTAGAAGAGTAGGGCACAGGCATTTACCAAAATACAGGACATGAGTTATTGTGTTCTTTTGTTAGAGCTCCACAGATGTGACAGGAAGACACTTTACTTCTGTTGGGGAAGAAGTTGGGGAGCTGTGGGGAGATTAGGTATATTTTTGAATTTAGCCAGCAAGTTGAAGGAAGTGGTGAATACAGATATGTCAATGTTTTATTCCTGGACCTCCATGACAAATGCTTCACCAAATTATGTACCTGATACCTCCTTATTTTGGACGGTGGCTTCTCCAGAGGATGGCTTTGTGGCCTTCTCAAATACTAGGATACTAGTCAAATGTTAAACTGGTGCTGACTGTCTCTGCTGTGAATATACTGGCCTAAATCTACCAGTATTACCCAATCCCTGGCTTACCACAACTGTCCTACCCAATGATACACCTAATTCAACATTCAAAGCCAGTGTTCTCTCTTAAGGGCAGAAAAATGTCATGTTGTTTATGTACTGTCATGTGTTTCCGTAAAAGGCTTGACAACTCTATCAGCAAAGATTAACATTGCATCCTCATAAGATAGGTTTATGCATTGCAGCTGCTGTACATGAGTCATATGGGAATTCAGCAAGAGACTGTCCTCACCAGAAAAATGGTTATGGTTATTTGTTAAAACACTTAAAGAAGTGGTTCGACATTTTGGGAGATACGCTTGTTTACTTTCCTGCCTAGAGTAAGATTGATATCATGCTCATATTTGTGAAGCCACAGCCAGCAGATGATTACCTTAGCGTAAAAACTGGAAACACATGGGAAACAGCTAACCTGGCTCTGTCCAAAGTAAAAAGATTCACCTGTCAGCTCACTAACTCGTTATACGCGTAAAAGCGAACAAAGTTGTTTTTACACTCTGGTTACTGATTTAACAAATAAGATATTACCTGTTAATTAGTTACTTTTAGAGGTGCTGGTAGGTGGATTATTATTATTTTTTACCTTTAGACAGACCCAACTAGGTTAGCTTTTCCCCTGTTTCCAGTCTTTATGCTAAGCTAAGTTAACCGGCTGGCTCTAGCTATATATATATCATACAAACATAACAGTGGTATCAATCTTCTTGTCTAACTCTCAGCAAGAAAGAGAGTAGGCATATTTCCCAAAATGTCTTATCTATCCCTTTAAAGCAACCTATGTTTTCCTGACAAGCGGGCCCCTTACAGTAATGTAAATCATACTTGTGTCTCAGAAGCAAAGGCAGAATCCTGTAATTGATGTCCTGAAATTCAACACTTTATTTATTCTTATTTTTGTATGCAATCCTATTATTAGGAAGGTCAACCTGGGACCACTGTTGTTTCCCCGAGTCTGCAACATTCAGTGCCCACCCTATGTAGGCTTTTTACATTTTATCATCTTGTATCTATGTCCTGCTGCAAGAACCAATTGCCCCTTGGGGACAAATAAAAGTTGAAAGTTGAAGGAGTATCATGACGTTGTTAGGCTATAGCACTGCAAAATATAGAAGTTGGGAGTAGAAGGTTTGATGTACAAAGTGTCTGACTTTGATAACACATACCACAGTCTGCATTATATCTCCTAACAACTGTCACTGTTAATTTTAACAATCTTTCCCTAAACCAAAAGAAAAACAACAGTTTATTTCAATGGTTAATGTAGCTCTTTGCATCAGTTATATGAGCCATGATAACATTGTACATAACAAAGTAATTGCAACCCAAACTGTCCAATGTAAACATCAATCAGGGTTTAAAGATCTTCTTGGTTTAACTTTAAACCTAGCATACTTTCCATTGAGATTATTTGTGATGTTACATGTATGCTCATTTTCAGTTTTACTTGAAGTGGTATCTAATCTGGCAACTGTTTGCTTGTTTACAATTGTCTGTCCACTCATGTTTGTTGCCCGATTGCACCTATTTTCAGTGATGTTACTACATTCCGACATCTTAGCTAATTTTTTGGTAAATACAATACAGTTCTCGTTAGTCATTGGTTACAATGTTCATAACTGAACCAATAGCCAGAGCTACAACAATAAACTGAATAATTGTAGGTTTCCTTTAACTGAGTAGTTTTAGTTGCCCTGACTTAACCAGACCTTAACCAGAGAGGTGGCAGACCAGAAAACACTCATACAAATAGTTTTGGTAACGGCCATGTGGGTTGTTTTAGAAGGCATAAAACTGAGCTTCATGTTAGTTCAGGCAGGCATGAAAGTAATTTTATAGTCACATATTCCATACATCCTCCAATCAGGCGTAAAACACTTGGGGCTCATTCAATCTGTATTCAACAATGCTGAGCTTGCCGCTGCACTGCTGCCTGCTATCAGAAATCGAACTCCCTCTGCCTCCTCCTAGCAGTGATGCTCCTGTACCTGCTTCCTCTTTTCTAATCGCGTTTCTTTGTATAATGCAGGTTAACCTTATTCCAGGCCAAGATCAGCACAACTTTGCACTTGTCTTGTAGAATCACCCTGTGTAAGTACAGATTGTGCTGAACTGCTTCTTCCAAGTTTGATTTCCACAGAGTAATGAGATCATGCACCCGTACTGTCATCTTTCCACACTGGTGGCATCAATTCCAATCAAACTTCAGCACATTTGAATCTCTCCATTCAGCTGAAGAGAGGTAACTCAAAGACTATACTCCAAAGAGAAACTGTGAGCCATTTCTGAAAAACTGAGATGATCATTCTCTAATCTAATGTTGACCTCTTTATGCACTATGTGTTTTCTCTAAAATCCTATCCTCTTCTATTTCATATTTTTTATATTTTTCATATTTCCTGATAAGTTGATGCTCCTGGGTTGAGGAAGGCTCACATAACTCTTTCAATACCAATTGGATAATGTGAAAAATGCATCATCATCCAGCAAAAGTAATGCTACTTTCTTACAGTTGCAACTGTCTTTTTTGATTAATTAAAACACACACAAACACAGCTCACTTTTACAACCTAACAGCTACTTTGGTTTTAGAATATCATGCTGTTGTACAATAAGAATTGTATTGTATTATAGAATTGACTTGCATGACTTGAAAACAGACTTAAACCAGGTTTTTAATGATGTCTACTAATAAGCAGATTAATACATACAACATGGAGATCACTGTTGTTTAGTTGATTGACTTGATTAGTGGTAAATCACATTAAAATCTGTGAAATTCATGGTATTTCTGCTTTTTGCAGACTCCTGTCTAAGCAGTTGCACTGCTGTGCTATTGCATTAAAGGGGAACTGCACCAATTTTACACATCAAAGTCTGTTTACAGGTCTTCGGGAGTACTTAGGGAGTTGTATAAAGCCTTTTGTGGCTCCAGAGGAAGCTGTGCAAAATCTGATAAATTGCCTCAAGTGATGTCACTTGAGTCAGCGTCGGTTGGGGCTGAAGACTACAAGTTTGAAAAAGAAAAAAATTTGGGGGTGTGGAGTTAGAAACATGTGAGTTTATCAGACCTCTGTAGCCCACTCCTCATCTCTGCTTGAGGCTAGTGGCTCGAGGCAACATTAGCCATTACTAGCATAACACACCTGAATCTCCAACTGAACAGTCGGTGGTCAAGTGGTATTGTGGGAAGAAGAAGGAATATAAAAGCCGATCTCTCTCATTCTCTGTTCTTGTTCCATGCAAAAATGCAGAATTTCATACTAAAAAGCGAGCAACTTTGATAACAGGCTGTTAAAGCCTCATGTTCGACAGAACATTGGAATGCATATCTGCAAAGAATGAGGACTGTGGCTTTCGTCCCCCATCTCTTTGTGCTAGGAGGGGGTCATTTCACAGCCAGTATGAAAAGGAGAAATGATAACAGTGACCAATGACTCTTTCAATGTACATATGGGTGTAGTATGAGTGTTGTATTAAGACAGACTTCCACGTCCTTTAAGGGTCTTTCTATATGTAAATGGAACATGAAATGAAACTGACCTACGTCTGAAGACTCACTGATCTATCACTGATCACTGATCACTGTGTTCATTCTGGTGTCCACCATTATCTGACTTACTTGTTTTCCTTCCTTGCTGCTTTCATGAACCTCCATAAAAATCACAAGTCATCTGGTGCACTGTATACAGGGCACGAGACTCCACTAGGCACTGGGACAACTCTTATGTCTTGTGCCTCATTTTGCATCTCTTCGTCATTTGATTTAGCACACCTTTGCAAATATTTAATTAACAAATTTGAAGGAATCCTTGCTCAATGACTTGAATGCCTTGAATCTTTGTAATGGTGCACTCTATTTTTCAGTACTTCTTTAGAATTTCCTCCCACCTAAATGCTATCAACAAAGTTGTAGCAGAATACAACAAGAAGATATTGCTGATACCGTCTTTGTCATCTATTTCCATTAAATTTTGCAGATTGGGGAAAACAAATATAAGATAATATAAAACTAATTTAAAACAATCCATATTTTGACTTCAAAAGTTCCAAAAGCTTTTCCTTTTGACAGCTTTAAGACGATATCCCAGTGCAGTTTAAAAGAGAGAAATATTGATGGTAGAAGGACATTAAAAACATCCTGTCAGTTCTGACCTTTTGGTCTCTATTTGCTCTTTGCAGTAGTTCAGCAACACAGAGGTTTGTAGCCCATACAAGCACACCATGAAGATTCAAATGGCTGGGCCCAACTAATAGTTTTCTACCAATGAATCAGATTGCTTTTACCTGCTGTGGAGCTCATACAAAATGCTCAAAATTGTACAATAAAGCAGTAGTGAAGTAAATGTACTCGAGTAAATGCGATCCTTCTCCCCAGCTGTGTCTGTGGTTTCTTAAACCCGTCTGCTCTATTTATCTCTGTCTGCCTGTGGATCCCTCTGTGCCATGCCTTTCTACTCTTGTCTCCTAAGCTGAAAGCTAATGAATTAACATCTACCCACACTACACTGTCTAAGGAGTTCTTTGAGTACTTCATCACCACAGTAGTTTCTTATTCACTTCTACTAAAGTGGTTTATTAGGCCTTAAGTTTAACTGGAGTAACTTGATTCTTTTACTTAAGGGTATCTAAAATAGTGCTTTCTCACCTCTGCTTGCCTTCTCACTTTCCAGTGTTGTCATTGGACAAAAGTTGGTCCAAACTTGGTTGCATTTGTCATTGTCACTATGTCTGCATCTGTTGGTCTGCCTTGTAGTCCATCTTAACTGTCAGCTTATCACTCCATCTACCTGCTGTCTACCGGTTAGTCTTTCTCTCCATCTTCTTCTTTTGATGTTTTCATTGTGGAGATTAGGTTTTAGGTGTCCATCTATCTTTAGCTAAAGTATTATCCATTTCATATTTTTCTATCATCTATTCATCTATTATCTGTCATATATTTTCATGTGTTCTTGACTTTATATCTACCTCAATCAGGGCTGTAGCCAGGATTTCAGAAATATTGAGATCATGTTTTCATTTTACTTCTGAACATGAAAGTCTAAAAGTTTAAAATTCTTTTGGAGAAATACTAAGTCCTTTATAGGGCTGGGTATATAATCTAAATACACTTGACAGAACCAAGTTTAACCCGCCAAAGAACAACGGTCATCAGGTTTAACGGGAATTGAGGTATTTGGTGGCCTGGATGTAAGTTCTTATGGTCAGTCCACACAATAAAGGGATGCTCAGCCCCCTCCAGCAAGTGTATCCACTCCTCCAGATGAAGTAAGTTTGATGAGTGGGGTGGCAACTTGACTGTAACAACAGAGTTGACGTGAAATTCACATTTCTCTGCCTTAACAAACAGCTTGTTATCCAAGAGTCTTTGGAGCATCTGCCTGACGTGTTGGGTGTGTTCCTCCAGGTTCCAGGAGAAGATGAGGATGTCATCCAGGTAAATAAACACAGAGCAATTGATTAAGTCTGGAAGAACATAATTTACCAGAGCCTGGAAAGCAGCGGGGCTGTTGGATGAGTCCGAATGGGATGACCAGGTATTCAAAGTGGCCACGGGGGGTGTTACAGGCCATTTTCCACTCATCTCCTTCTCTGATCCTGACCAGATGGTAGGCATTCCTGAGGTCCAGTTTCAGAAAGATGGTGGCTCCTAGAAGGGGCTCAAAAGCAGAACTGATAAGGGGCAGAGGATACTTGTTCTTGATGGTGATGTTTTTGAGTCGATGGAAATCAATGCAGGGGCGAAGGGTCTTGTCTTCCTTAGAAACAAAAAAGAAGCCTGCACTAACAAGACAGGAGGATGGTCTGATGATGTCAGCAGCCAAGGAGTCATGACTGTATTTTTCCATAGCTTCTCTTTCAGGACGAGACAAGTTTTGCAGACGACTGGAGGGCTGTGGGACTCCGGGAAGAATGTAGATGGCGCAGTCACAAGGACGATGCAGAGGTAGAGAAAGAGCATGCTGTTTCCTAATTACTTCTCTGAATTTATGATAGACGGAAGGAATGGAAGAAAGATCTGGGGGTTCAGTGATTGGCGAGGGAATGGCAGTTTTGACCGGAGCAAGAGCAGACTGGAGACAACAGGAATGACAGAATGAGTTCCAACTCACCACTTTGCCAGCAGACCAGTCGATGTGGGGATTGTGTCTTTTCAACCAAGGTTGACCAAGAACTATGGGAGCATGGGAAGAGGCGATGACATGGAACTGGATGGATTCATGATGGTTGCCAGAGAGAAGAAGGTACAGAGGCTTAGTGCGATAAGTAACACGGGCGAAGAGCCTCTCATCCAAGGCGTTAGCATTAAGGGGAGTTGGAAGTGGTTCCACAGCAATACCAGCCTGAGAAACCAGATTAGAGTCCAGGAATTACTCATCAGCTCCACAGTCCACCAAAGCAAGCAAAGGGAGAGACTGGTGATTAGCAACTAGCTAGGGGGAAACAAAGAAAATGTAGGTTGGCTCACCAGGACCCCGACAGCTACTGATGAGCCTCCTCTTTTGGCCAGAGGGGACAGGTTGCCAGGAAGTGACCGGCTTGGCCACAGTAGATGCAGACTCCATCTTTGACTCTCCGGAGATGTTCAGCTGGTGAGAGATGGGTCCGACCCAGCTGCATGGGTTCCTTTTCAAGGGAGATGGGAGTTGAGGAACTGAGAGCTGCACAGGTACAGGTGGAGGTTCAGGGCTCACTCTCGTGAGAAACCCTGATGAAGTAACAAAAGACGGGTACTACTGTCTCTACAGCTGAAAGGATTAAACATTTTTCATTTTTGATACAAAGTATCAGACGCTGCCCAAGCTTTAGCCCTCCCTGTAAGCAACGTAACAACGTAAGCTATTTTGGACTTATCAGTGGAATATGTCGGTGGCTCAAACAGGGGAAGGGGGACACAAGGAAACATAAGGAGAAACTAGAGGCACGACTGTAACTGTGACAGGGTGACAGGTATTGAAATTTTGTATCGAATGCTTGTTCAGATTCTTAAGCTTGACTTATTTTGTGATCAGATATTTCCTGATCAGGAAACTTTATTTATTTTGGTTAAGCTTTCAACACTGATGCATTCAGCAGTTTATATATTTTGTTAAATAAAAAATGTTTATATTCCCCAAAGTAATGTATCCTATAGACACCAATATTGATGCCCAGTCCTTTATTTACTAAAAGTAGTCCAATTTAACTCTGAACATTTGATGAAATGACCACATGTAACATGAAAAGGGGTCACTTGTAATGACAAATTTAGAGATAATTATCACCTGACTGCAGTTCTCCTCAGCTTTATGGAGAGTTTGGATTTCTTTCAGCTCATTGCTTTGGTTTTTTAGCCCGCAACTTTACTGTTTTGGTTCAGTCCCACCATTCTCATCAGCGTTGTTTCAGCCGCAGCAGGTAGTTGTTTTCCACAAAAAAACAATAAAAACTCATTGCACACTATCTGCCTAGCACCAAACAGAAGATATACAAAATTAGAGACTAGCTGGTGAACATAATGGAGCTTTTATTTATTATTAGATTTCCTTCAGGAATTGGTGGAAAGCTAAAAGTAGAGTGAATATTGACTTAAATTCACCAGGTGGCCAAAAACAACTCCAAATGAATGATAATGTTGCTCAGTAACTATTGGATGTATAAATAGGCTGTTATAACTGTTTGCTAACGTTTGCCATATCAACTTAATTAGATGATAATACTGTATGTCAATGTTATGTTTACAGCTTGTTTCCGCTGCCCCCAAGTGGCCATAAATCTTCTCTTCAGGTGTAAGTATATTTTAACATAAACACATCAGCCTGAAAAATACCCGCACTCCGTTAGCCTCCCTATGAACCCTTCTTTGTCTTTCAGTGTATTGGCTTCTCTTTTTACATCTCTCTGTAGTGATGGTGTTGGTTTGACAATCTGAACAAGTGAAAACTAGCTAGTCAGATGCTATCAAGCTCTGAGCACGTTCAACTTGAATTTTAAGGACACCAGGGACATTTCATCTGTTACATGGTGATTTTGAGAAACTCCGAGAACTGCAATGAAATAATTTGACACAGCAGGAGCAGTAACTTATAGACCATCAGCTGGATCATAAAAGTTAGTACCACAGGTGTTCGCGGCATGCACAGTTCAACAGGGATCAAATAAAATCCTACTGTCTCAATGGCACCTGCCATGAAGATGCTGCGCTTTCTGACAAGAATAGAAAAATCACTGTAATGTTCTCATAATATTCTCCTGGAAACTAATAGCTTGCCTGAGGTGGTCAATAATATCCCTACAATGAGTGTGATGTAGTTTATGATATTTTTATCTCCTGCAGTGTCAGTTTAGTAGTCACACAATATTACTTCAGGGAATTAAGCGCCTGGGGTAATCAATAGTTTGAGTTTATTATGACCTGATTGTACTGACGGCATGCAGCAGTGGCCTGCCTCTGTCTTTTTCTCTCTTTCTACCCCTGACTCTCTAGGGGAGACCCCTGCTAGAGTAGCGGGGAGTAGGGGGGAGGGCACAGAAATAGCAATATCCTCCAACAATGATCATATCTGACATAGGATGTCATTTTCTAGAGTTTCTGCTTGTGTCCCACTGCACCAGACTGCCTGTAAACGCACACGCATAAAGTTGTCCACTCACTGTAAACCCTCACTCACTTGCTTACTCATCCTCTGCAGCCTTTTCACAAATACACAGAAACACATGGCATACGCTGGCACACACACACACACACACACACACACACACACACTTTAAAACACTTCTCTCACACACAAATGAGGGGGAAACCATCATGGGGATATTAATGGAGCCAGAGACACAGACGGAGTCAATTGAGCTTTTAATAGAGCAGCTCCTCTTCCTCTGAATGGATAAATAATACAGCAGTCAGCGAATCTAGATCTAATAGATGATATTGACCTTTGGGGGTGGGAAAGGGGAGAAAGAGTGTGACCGACGGTACAACACCAGTGGCAATGGAGAGAGAGAGAGGAAAAAACAGAGAGCTGAGAGCGACACAGAGGAATACACACAAGTGTCAATGGAAGCAGAGCACTCAGACAAAGCATCTTAATCAGAGTGCGACAAAGCGGTGATCAATCACAAAGATGAAGATGTAGAAGCGAGTTGCAGAGCCGGAGAGGCCCTGACCTCAGCTGCACTGCAGATAGAGCAGTGAGGCTGGCCGGGCAGCACTGGCCCTCTTTCTTTGCTTTTAGTCTCTCTTTTAGTCTTTTCTCTTTCTGACTGCAGTGTCTTGCTTTCCTCCTCCATCTCTCTGTATCTCCCTCTTTCCATTTTGATTACTCTCTGCCGCTTCATCTCTGTGCCCCCTCCTCCTCTCTCCCTTCCTTCCTCCCTATATTTCTGTCTGGTACACACCATCTGTCATCTGTTGTCTTCCTCTGTCACCCCCACCCCCCTCTCCCACTCATTTTCACTCCCTCAATCCAATTCAAGGAGCTTTATTGGCATCATAAGATTAATTTTACTGCCTCTCTGACTCTCTTTCTGGAACATTTGTCTTCCTCTTACTAATTTCCTACTTTTAACGCTACTCCACAAAACTCTGCTGCGTCCTGTGCAGGCCGTACAAGTCATGGTCAGTGTACAGTGAGTCTAGTACACTCTATCACATCAATATTGAAGTCAAGGCCATGCATTCTTTATTACCTTGCTCATGAACAAGCAGGGTAAAACTGAATGCTACTCATCCCAGGCTGTTTTACAAGCACGGTGTGTTGGGATGTAAAGGAACAGCCAGCCTAATAAAATGACTAAAAAGTAGCATCACAGTTTGAGATGGCCATGAAAGTGACTTTTATGTGTATAGTGACACCATGTGGAAATGCCCTGTAACAGATTAAAACATCAGAATGCTACGATGTGCTGCCCATGCTGAAGGAAATACAACTGAAATCCATTTTTCGCTCTGTCCTCTTCTGCAAATTAATATCTTTAAATAGATCCAAAATATAGATTTCAACCACTTGAAAGATGTTAAAAACGAAAACATATGTGTATACACATATGTTTTCTCTGTGAAACACATGCCAAAGCATATGGTTGAGTCCTGTATATATGATGTCTTTAGATCGGAGACATAGTGAAGTGGCTAAGTGGTGAATTTAAGTTGGCTTTACAGTGTATAGGATCCATCTGCATGTCTGCTGTGAATTAAGTGGCTTAGTTGATCCCCAGAAGCGGCCCATAGACCACCAGGGTTCCCCGAGAGTGTCCCAGTGGGACCCCACCACATAAGGGAATAACAAAATGAACTATAATCTATATTTTACTGTTATTATAGTTCCCTATGGTTCATATTTTGCTCTGATGTCTGTAGATAGATATAGAACTGTGCTTAACATCACAAATTCTCTCAGATGTTGTTACTTGAGGCATGATCATATTAAATGAGGGTCAGATAAGAGTCATGCTATATGTAACTAGTCCAACCTGAACTTGTGAGGTAGCTTGAAACGTGCCTCCCAGAGTTCCTAGTACTTTTCCAAGAGAGAAGTCAGCACTTTGACAGAGGGACTTCTCTCTGTATCCAGGAAGTGACGGTGAGGACTTAATGGGGTCGAAACAAGCCGAGGGAGGTCGTCCCGTCTCTACAAAAGAAGTTGGGTGAAAGAGGAGCGCCATCATGCTAGCCAGAGACAGAGAGAAGTACACAGGAAGTTGAAGGATTGGGCCTTCAAAATAAGGTCATACAAAGTGAGTAGTGGAAAAACATATATATATATATATATATATATATATATATATATATATATATATATATATATATATATATATATATATATATATATATTATTATATGAGTTACCAGCAGCTAAATTCCTGCATTTATATCATTTTCCTCTCAACGGTAAGAAAGTGCATATAGGCAAAAAAACTACTTATTTTTTTTCTGCAAGAATACAACTTGGTTCAAGATTTGCCTTCTGGTCATTTGATTTAACATAGTCATATACGAGTATGCAACGTGCACACGCAAGACATAATGAAGGTCTTTAACACCCTGTCATGATTCCGTAATAAAGTAGGACCCATCATATCATGAGTTGTGCTTAAGTGCTGCATATTCCTCAACAAATTTTCAAGAACTAGCACAAACCAGGGGCCCCGGGGCAGTTGTCCGCTTTGCCCGGTTGGTAATTCAGCGATTGCTGGATGTTACTTCTCTAATAGACGTAGCAAGACTCAAGTAAGCTCAAATGTATTCAGTGTCACATTCAAGTAACTCACACAGAACATTCTGGTGAAAAACACACCTCAATTTTTGGCTTACTTTCTCCTCAAAAAAAACCCATTTAGTTCCACATAAAATGCTGCAAAGAATTTTCAACGAGCGTTTTAATTTGAAAGTGTGAACCGGAACACCTGTGTTGCATTATGTCTCTTTTCACTTCTCTCTGGCTGTGGGAAGGTGGTCCTCCTGGTCGAAAAACACCGTCCAGAAAAGAAACCGACGGGAAAGCTTTGCATGTTTTCGTACAGTCCCTTCACACTTAAAACATCTCCAAATCAAACCATGAAACTCCGGAATTGACACAAAATGTTGCCAACAAAGGAAGTGATGGCTTTGACTTGTTTGTCTTCGGGAATAAAGTTGGGAAACTACGAGGTGAAAATGGAGAGCCCAGCTGAGTGAGAGTGGGGTGAGGAGGCTGGATTTGGCAAAGTTGGGAGTCCTGCCCTGCTGCTAGCAGGCTAGTTAGCATGCTCACACACTTCGCTGTCTCGGATAAGTAATGAGGTGAGATGAGTAAGTCACTTTTACACTTATAATGTCGCGGGGTTATTTGTGAAAGTTTTTAGAGACTGTCCTGGTGTTACCCAGTGTTTATGAAAAATAACGGTCAAATGTGTTTTTGGCTGTAGAAAAACCATTGACATGAGTAGGGCCTGGCCATTTTTTTATCTTAACTAACGTTAAACTTCAATACAGTTGTACATTAAATTTCTGATATAAATGTATTTATGTGTCATGGTTTCTTCAGCGTGTAGAGTGCTTTGAACTATGTTTTTAGGCACGTTTCCAGTTAATTTGCTGTTTATAAGAGAAAAAGTAAAGTAAGTTGATAAACATTTTGTACTGAGAACTCTTAACAATATATCAAGCCGACTTCCAACATTTGATACTCGGATATAAGTGACCATCTGTGACAGTGAAGCTATTTCTTACAATGGCAAAGCTATCCCTTGGCCATTTCAAAACGTGTCTGGGTAGCTGTAATCATATTTTGGCTGAAGGTTTCACAATATGGCCTCATCACGCAACTTCTACACAAAAATGGTGTGTAATGTTAGTGCCAAACCTATCTTGTCAGTTGCTTTTCTGCCTTTGAGTGATTTGTCTAAATGAAAGCTGCCCCTGCCATGTCAGCATTCAGCATATACTCAGACATTGCACCCATGTGTTTGGTGAGCCTAAACATAATCTAAATCTAAAAATCTGTGTTCTGCATTTCAGAGCTTCCCTCCACTGTTCTCCAGCCTGTGATTCTCCAGGGGAGCTGCGTTATCTGTGGCAAGACCGCTGCTGACATTACAGCTTCTCCCAATGGATCGGAGCAGAGTTGACGATCTTATTTTCTGTGGAGGTTCTGCCTGAATCTTTCAGCATTTCTGCTAAAGGCAACCGCACTTGAACTTGTTTTAGAGAACCCCTCTCCCTCCCCTGCCCTGATCAGTCATGTTTGTGTCATGAGCATCGATACTAACTATGCTCATGCATTTTTCTCTCAAACATTCAACAAATTATGCCATCTGAGATGGGGCCCTGGTAGGTTCTTTAAGGGGCTTGAGGTAACCCCTGCCTGACGACTGTACAACCTGGCTGTGTGTGCTAGATCCACTGGCACGGGCCTATAAAATAATATTGTAACAAAAAGACAACCAGTAACACAGTACTTGCTGATGGAACCGAGACACACAACGTGCTTGCCCAAAATATATTCGTGAACTTTTGGACTTTTTAAACTGGACTTAAGTGGATGTATCAGGTGTATTCATGAACTGTGACTGCTGATGCTAGCTCATTGGGACTTGAGTGGGTGTAATCGGCTTTATTCATGAACCCTCTGTCTGAGTCTGGATACAGCCTGGATGTTGGATGCCCTGACTGTGTTGAATCAGCTGTTGCGGTGATGAGGCAGGGCTCCTGGTGGCCTGTGTGGCTGGCTGGGCAGTGGCCCAAGGTGATGTGATGGGGTGCAGGAACAGTAAGGTCCTCCCTGAGCCTCCAGGGGATGTTCAGTTGGACCTGGTCAAAAAGGTCAGTAGGACAATGTTGTTACTGGTGACTATGCTGTTGTTACCACAGATACTGTTTCTATTCATAACAGCAGCAGCAGAACCATTACTGCTATGTACACTAGTGCCAGTATAAGTATTTATAATATCAACTTAGGGCTGCAATTAATGATTATTTTATTTGTAACAAATAATTGAAAATCAAAACTGTGCATGACTGATTTTTCTGCTGATATATGAGCCAACTAATCATTTCAGCTCTGTATATTCATTAAAGCCCCTGTGCATAAAATGTCATGTGATTATAACAACTAATATTCTGATGGCGAAAAATTGTAGAAAAATGGAACAATCCTGGTGAAATCTGGTGCAGTCTGTGTTGTTTCCAGCCCATTCATTTTCAGTGTCCCCAGGCCGGATACATGACCCCAATCAGAACATTTTTAAAATTGATCAACAGAAATTAATCAGCAACTATTTTAATAATTGATTAATCATTCCTTATTTTTGAAGTAAAAACGTCAAAATGTCTCTCGCTCCAACTGCAATATAATCAATGTGGATATTTGAGTCTTTTTTGATATTATAAACGATAAATATTTGGGTTCTGGACTGTTGGTTGGTCAAAACAAGATATTTGAAATACTATTAGAGCTAGAGTGATTAATCGGCCTGGCCGAAATATCATATAGGATAGGATATACACTGATAGGATATAATAAATATATCCTATCAGTGTATACACCGACCGAGAAGTAACAAGAGGTTGTAGTACAGAACTGCCAAACTAGGTCTGAGGTAGTTTAGAAACAGTCTCACCATTACATAGTTTGTCCACCAGAGAGCACTGACAAGTTGATTTTTCAACAAAAAAAAAGGGAAAGTTATTCGCTTAAGTTACGTGTTTATGTAAAATTGAATTACTATCGGCCAATATGTCGTTCTCTGATTTTTTTATTTTTTTTAAACTCCCAAATATTGTTATCAGTATCAGCTTCAAAAATCCAATATCAGTCAGGCTACTTACTACTAGACTAAAATCTATACGTCAGTGTTTTTACACATGATAGTTAATTTAATCATTTCTTTTTCACAGAAAAGGAATCATCTTTTTTGTTGTTCTACACTGGTTTGTAATTTGCATCTGTGATGAACTGTGTTCCTGTATTTTTCAGGTTGATCCTCCCCAACCTCCTCAGACAGATATTTATAAGCACTTCATACGAGGGGATGGCACTAGGAGCAAGATGGGTGGGGCTGGTGGAGGGGGAGGTGACAAGGCTGACTCCACCTCCCCATATCAGGCCCAGGCCCACGCTGCCACTCCCACCGCTTCCGCTCAGCACCCTAAGGAGCCGTCTGAACTGTCGGACCCTCAGCGGAAGAAGGTGGCAAAATATCGAGCCAAGTTTGACCCCCGGGTCACAGCCAAGTACGACATCAAAGCTCTGATAGGTCGTGGGAGTTTTAGCCGGGTCGTTCGCGTGGAGCACAAGAGCACGCGGCAGCCGTATGCCATCAAGATGATTGAGACCCGTTACCGGGAGGGGAGGGAGGTGTGCGAGTCAGAGCTGTGCGTTCTGCGACGCGTTCGTCATACCAATATAATCCAGCTGATGGAGGTCTTTGAGACGGCAGAACGTGTCTACATGGTGATGGAGCTGGCCACTGGAGGAGAGCTCTTTGACCGGATCATTGCTCGCGGCTCCTTCACAGAGCGGGACGCCACGCGGGTGCTGCAGATGGTGCTGGATGGCGTCAAGTATCTCCACACTTTGGGGATCACTCACCGAGACCTGAAGCCGGAGAACCTGCTCTACTACCACCCTGGAGCCGATTCCAAGATCATCATCACTGACTTTGGTTTGGCCAGTAGCAGGAAGAAGGGGGACGAGTGTCTGATGAAGACCACCTGCGGCACGCCAGAGTACATCGCCCCTGAGATCCTGGTGAGGAAGCCCTATACAAACGCTGTAGACATGTGGGCGCTGGGGGTGATATCGTACATCCTGCTGAGTGGAACCATGCCCTTTGAGGACGACAACCGCATGAGGCTCTACCGGCAGATCCTCAAGGGGAAGTACAGCTTCTCTGGAGAGGTGAAGAGTTAAATCTGTTACTCACACACACACACACCACAGCAGACTTCACCCATATTTGGAATACATTCCTCACACCGCATGAGGCTTTGTCAACAGATTTCCAAGACGTTCAGCTTTTCATTTGAGGTGACATGGTTTAACACAGACACACATTTTCACACTCCTAACTCTTTTCATGTCTCACTCCATTTCTGTCTCATGTACCTTTACCTTGCCGTACTCGCACTCATTTATTTGTCCTCCCTAAGTCAATATGCCCTCCCTCTAAGTGTGTGTATGTGTGCACAAAAATGTATTCTCTATCTGTGTATCTAGTTGAAGGAATGCTGAGTAGTCTGTTCCTTTGTTTCATAGCGTGGGATGTTTATGTTGCCAGTGAGCTTTACAAAAGGGGCCCTTGGTTAATGTTTGCCCCACATACAGCCACTCCAGCGCAAATAATAGCTCAGTAATTTTGTAATATTTAATGAAGAGCAGTTGAATCATCTCAGTTTTCTGGGTATGCGTCCAGATTTGAACTGCTCAAGTGTCTGACAGGTGAGATAAGGTCAGATCTGACACATTTTATAATTGAAATCACTTTCAGGGAGCCTATATTTTAACTGAGGTCTGCAAATAGTATAGCAGAGCTGCTGAATGAGTACTAAGTATGTCCAGCAAGTCTTGCTTGGAATTAGTGAAAGAGCTTTTCACAATCAACCATTATGCATTTTTAGGATGATATAGTGGTTATTGAGTAGATATTGTGGTCTTAGTTGTCACATAAAAGGTTGTAAGTGTAAAAAAGGAAGAAGATTTCTCATGATAGTTATGACAGAGCAGTCATTATTCTCTGTCAACATGAGTACAGGCTAGAACCCCCAAAATTTATATTTCCTTAAAAATCATTTTTGACATTTCTGTTCGAAAAACAACAGGGGAGAGAAGGCGAAGTAATGGCTTGATACAACAGGTTTGTGAGCTGATGTGTTCAGCACGCTGCATTGTAGCTCTCAAAGACACACAAAATCCAAGTTCAAGCTTGGGAGCAGCGGAAACAAACTGTAATCACAACACTGACATATTCTAACCTTTTGAGTTGATATGGCGAAGTTGTTAGCAAACTAGTTGCCTATTTAAACATTGAGCTGATACGGAACAACATTAGCATTCATATGGAATCCAATAATCTCTCTCTTTTAGCTCTGGTTTTGGTCTCCATCTCGTTTGCTCCACCATGTTCACCAGCTAATCGCTAACTTTGTGTCTCTACTGTTTGGTGCTGGACCTGTAGTGTACAGTGGTTTTATCAGACCTTTTTCACTGAAAACTGCTGCTTGCTGCGACTGACAATGGGCAAATGACAATTTGCCGTTTGCGTCCTGGTGTGCATTATACAAACAAAACAGGGACCCACCCATAAAAACATTGCTCCATGGTGCTGCTAGTGGTCAAAAATTTCACAGGGTACCTTGATTTAATAAAGGATTTGCCGTTTCTCCCCGTTTTATTGTTCATTGAATATAAACCTTTGTCTCGCTCCCCTCGTTTCCTGTCTTTCGCTCTGACATAATGCCAAAAAAATAATCTCAAATGCTGTGTGCTGCTGTGACACTTGTGTGAACTGATTGTGTGTTTGGCTTTGAACATGACTCAGACATTCATAACTGAGAACTAGAATGATTCAATTCATAAAGGGGTAATTTAATCTTCTTGTAAGGATGCAATGCGAGAACTTGTATTATGTCACTATGCATGGCAGCGAGCTTAAGAAAATCTGGTCCTGTGGGTAAATGAGAGGTGGAGCTTAGGTGGGGCAGACTTGAATGCACTTCCCTTGGGGACATCTGTCTTTACAGCTGTGATAAATAATGTTCACATTTACTGCTGCAGTCCAAGAACTAATCACAGCCTGGACATTGTTATAGGTGGAGGAGAAATGTATGTCTGAGGGTTATATATGTGTCATGTAGCCAACACTGATGATTTACCTGCTGTGTGAAGAGGGGGATATGCTGTCTACTGGGAGACTGAAAACACAGCTGGTTGCCAAGCAGGACATCATGTACAAACTGTGTGTGTGTGTGTGTGTGTGTGTGTGTGTGTGTGTGGAAAGGCATGCTGCGTTGATATTCCCAATTCCTGTCTAAGTAGGGGGTAGAGTTTGACTCACTACCAGTCACTCATACTAAATAGAGTCCATGTCTTGGAAAGAGAGTCGACTGCAGTTGTCAAGAACATTTGATTTGAAGGATGTTTTATTTTGCATTAGATCTTTTGGAAACATGAAATTCTGTTCAAGCAAAACTTGTACAATCAAGCAAGCAGAGGAACTTAAAATTCACTCCCCCACACCCATGATTGAGTCTGACAATATCAAAAGACCAAGAAGACTCATTATGACATTGAGTCGAATAAACCAAATGCCTAACGGGATCAAATGAGCAAGACTTTTGTCAGTTCAGAGCTCAAAGTACTGGCCTTACACTGTAGTAGACATTCTCAGTTTTATATCACTCTGCTGCCCTCTTGTGTACAGTGGACAAAGCTCTACTGATGCCAAACAAACTATAAATTCTTATACAATTATTTAAAGCCCCCCTCCACTCAAAAAAGTGTTTTGTTTATTGTTGCTTCACTTGGATGTTCGAGCTTCACTGTGCAGAATGATGGATGTGCAGAGTTTGACACTAGAAGGCTTTTTTCACATTCATCTGTTGAAGTGGGAAAGTTTCTCTGAACTTAACTTCAGAGTTTTTTGTGACATCTCAACTAGTTTTGAAGCCAATCGTGGTCCAGCATGCAACTGACACAAGCGTGATGTGAAAACTAACTTGAAACCTCCAGAGCACACACTCTGAGAATGGACTTTTCAGTGAAGTAGGAACCGTCTTGTGTCCGGCAGCTTCTGAAATGAACACTATTTGCATATTCATAGATTCTGAATGAGGAGGAGTAGATGTAATTAAAACCATATCCGACACAAATTATTATTCAAAGCAGAGTATTTTTTTTATATGCGTTACATATAAAAAATGTTTTAATACATTTTCTTCTCACTCTCAAACATAGAAAGTTTCTCTTATGTCCACATAATGGTGGTAGACCCTTTATTATTTCCTTCTCTCCTTTCACTTCCTTCTTGTGTGTTTTCTCCTTTATATTCCTCAAGTATTGTCAGATTAGACATTTAGACTTTTCATAGCAGGAAGAGCACAGGTGGAACTAATAACATTTACGACGCCTCTTTTCCAGCAATTATTTCAATGCAATTAGTGATGATATTAGTCACACCTGTGTATCATGGCTCCGTTCCCACATCTCAGAGAACCGCTGTTTTAGACTATATAGAGAACATACATTAACATTTCAGTGTACTGAAGTGTACAGTTTGTTAATTCCAGTCTTGTCTCACATCTGCCTCCCCTCTCCAGCCGTGGCCCAGCGTGTCCAACCTGGCCAAAGACTTTGTGGAGCGGATTCTAACAGTGGACCCCAGCGAGCGGCTCACAGCTGGCCAGGCCCTCAAGCACCCCTGGATTGTCAGCATGGCTGCTGCCTCCTCCATGAAGAACCTTCAGCGCTGTATATCTCAGAACCTCCTGAAGCGGGCGTCCTCACGCTGCCACAGCACCAAGTCGGCCCAGTCCACTCGCTCCAGCCGCTCCACCAAATCCAACAAAGCCCGGCGGGTGCGAGAGAAGGAGCTGCGCGAGCTGAACCGTCGCTATCAGCAACAGTACAATGGCTGAAACAGGGACCATGACAGCCAACAACTGTAGCGGACCTATTATTTTTGGGGCAAACAGCATTACAATGACTGAATTTTTACAATGACTACCACCATCCAAAGTTGCTGCCAAAGTTAGAGGCCAAAATGGCTTTAAGTTCATTGCCTTAAGAGGACAATGACTTGACTCAATCCATGGCCAGCAAAAGTAGAATTAAGGTTGAAAAGTAACTGCTGCCAGTTGGGACTATAGAACAAATCAAAAATTATCATGAAGACAATGTAATCTATGAATTCCTATGGCAGTGTGTCTCCTGATGAGCACAGAAAAGGACAAACCAGTTAAGTTTTGAACTCCAAAGGTTACATCATCTCTCCATCCGTTCTTTCACTTTTTCTCTGGCAGGATGGTGCCTTCCACTCCTTTGCTTTTGTTCTTTTGATCCCTGTGTTTCTACATATTTATTTATTATTGTTGACATGATTATTAGTCTCCATTCAAATGGTCACTGGATAATGACCTTCCACAAGGATCTGTTGAACAGAGTTCTGGGTACTGAAGTTTCTAAGAAAGGAATACTTTAAGAAGAGGGGAAAACAAATTCCCCTCACTCATTCCTGATTGAAAATTGCTGTGAATTTATTACTGTACTAATTGTACAGACCTTGTCTTGTGGGTAATGGAAACACACTGCAACAAAACCACACCCTTGAAGGTCAAAATGAAGGCGTAGTTTTTATTAGTCAATTCTAAGCTCATCTAATCTTGCCATTATTGCTCTGTTAATATCATTGTTCTAAAGCTGTCAAAAGATTGTGAAGCTGTTTTGTGTCCAAGTTTAATCTTAAATGAATTGTATTAAACAACCACATAGCCCCACTCCCAAAGATTTTTATCGATCAGTAGTTTCATTGTTGGTTACGGTGAGAGTGGTACATGTTGCATGCAACAACGAAAATCTGTTGCACCAGCTCTTTGTCAAAGTTAGCCTAGTTATAACATTAGTGTTTACAAAGTGGAGTTTTACACATCACTAAATTAAAACAGCTTGCAGCACACAAACTAGTTCTTACATAGAAATGAGATACTACTAAATATTAATTACAACCTGTTCCATAGCAAACTGAACCCACTGACAAAGCTAACGTTAGCTTGCTAATATATGACCTGTTTAGATTGAAGAGTAAAAGAGATATCTGAAGAGGAAGACTTTAAATTGCATTTCACAAAAGAACAATATACCTGAAATTACAAAATATTATGCCAAAAAATACAATGATCATTTTAGCTAGGTTAGCATAATTGGATCTTTTCCACTCACTCAAAACTGCATGAATAGTACCAGTTTAGTTTAAGAGATTACTGAATTAGAGTTACTGAAGTCTTTAAGAGCTTAGACATTTCTTCAGTTTTAATGGTGCAACTCGATTTAGTAAATCACTAGTTTGAAACTAGCTAGTAGCTATTAATAACTTAGGAAGGACTGAAGTCACAAACGTATTAATAGATTTACGAATAGCTGGTGCAACCCAACCCAAGTCCTGCCATCTTTCCTAGCTAGCCTCTGTTCTGCCACCATCTGTAACTCACTGGGTTTTCTCATAAGAATTTCTTTCATCGGTCTTGTTAACATTCAGCAACAACATATCCCACCTGTATCAGCCATTGGCATGCTGTTTATGTAATTGTAATTTTTTCCTTAAAATGACAAAGTGTTCAAACCTTACTAGCCATTTAACACAGAATATGGAGAGGAAATCCCAGGAACGTGATTCTGCTAGTGGGACAGAGGCTAACTAGGAAAGGGGAGGCGTCAGCATTTTCTTCAGTTCTACAGTAGTTCTTAAGAAGGTTGTGGGGAGCCTGCAGAAAAACAACCGCACTAAATTTGCATACTACACTCATGACCAAAATGAAACCACTGAAGATGATGAGCAGCATGTAGAGGTGAATCAAATGACCATTAGTATATATGATTTATAAAAGATTCTGAATTACAAAACCTAGCACATGCAATTTTATGCAGAAGTCTTCTTAAGTTTGCAAAGGTTACCTTTGGTTTGTAAGTGCACTTAAATCTGAATATATTCCAATAGCTTCCTTAGAGATGAACTCTAGTTTGTCAAATCCACAATATTGATAGTAAAAGAACAATGGATTGCTCTCTTAATTCTGCCATTTTCAGTCTGGCTCATAACCCAGTCCAATGCAGTCCAATATCTATCGTGTGATATGAGACTAGGGATTTTGGTTTTCGTAATATTGTGTTATAGTTTAAATGGTAAAAAGCTGCATTACAGTAAAGTGAATTTTCAAAGTGAAATGAATAATGAATGCAACTGTTTGTTCATCATATCCATGTTTAAATGATTTATTGCAAATGATTCATCCCTAACATGGTCAAAATAATGTGATATTTGATTATTGAATAATACCAAAAGTAGCACAACTTCAGAAAAATAGGTGGTGATTATTTGCCTTTTTTGCTTTTGTTCCCCCTTTAATCTGGTGAAGCACTTCATCCATACAATTAAATTGAATTTTGTTAGTTTTTACAATTGCAGTCTTCCTCTTCATCGGACCTGTTCACTGTATTTTTATGTATTTTGTCCCTTCAGAACGCTCCCAGAGTAAATCAGTTGTTACAGTGTGGTCTTTTCTTCTTTATAGGAGCATTTAGCTGTGATCTACCCCAGACTTAAAAAGTGTGTTGCTGTTGTGAACTTTTTAACACATACTGGAAACCTAATGAGCCATGTCAGCTGACCTCAGTTTTTCCTTTCTTTTTGTCTTTTGTCCTTTGCTTGTTCCAGGATTCTCTGTCATCTTCCAGATGCTGCTCTTTCCATTTTCCTTGATACAAGTCAGATTTAAAAGCTTGTTTTCCTTTGTCCCACAGCTGTTATCTGTCCTGATGTCACACCTCTTGGTGGGACTAAAGTGCTTATAAATGACCGTTGGTGAGGCTAACATTGGGACTGGTATTCATTAAAGTACATTAAAATATTCACTCTTGTCTACATTTTGAGAGATACCCCACCCAAAATGTGTTGACATCAAACACACAGTCTGTAGGCTTGAAAAGTGCATTTAAAAAGTGCTTCACAGAAAACAGCTGTGGTCATCTTAAAAGAAAGAATTTGGATAAAGTTTCACTTTAAGTCTCATCCTTTTTTCAACATACAGTATAATGAGGTGGCCTTAGTTCTGATGGTTAGTTCATTGATTGCTCCTAGAGCATAGCATCTATATGAAAGAAACATTTTTAACCTGTAAAATCTCAGCTCTAAGACATTTGGGCTCAAAGGAATTGCTGTGGTTGAATTAGTCAGCAACATCATTGAGTGCCTGTTGTATACCATGTTCAATGAATAACCAAATCAATTTCATTAGCAGTATTTGCAGAATGTCAGCACATTTGTAGACGTGTTTCCTTTCATGTTTTTATATATCTGTGTGATTTTATATAAATGCTGTCGTCCTAAATGAAGTAGCCAACTCAACACTGTTACCTGAAAACAGTTGTTCATCTTTTGTTTTTGTGTCTAAATGAATGATAACACTTTGATTCTTCCACCATTAACGTTTTTATTTTTTTAAACGGTGAGTTTTATGTGCCAATAAAACACTCAAACCTGACTTGCTAGATTGCATTTGGATTTTTACACTGTTCCCTGAGAGAGGCCGTAAGCTTGTTTGGGATTGGTCCAACAGATCACAGAAGTCTGTGTGTAAGTTAATGAGTCAGAGTGCACAACAAGACTACATTTTAGTTCTAGCACATTTTGTTAAACTACGGTTGTTTTCAGGTAAATTGGTAATATTTGTTATTCCTTCTTCCACCTCTGCACATTTACCATGATATGGTATAAAGCTGGACATAGCATAATTTTAAATGGTCAGAAATAGTACAGAAATGACTACTTCATCCATCAGGGTGCTATAATTTAAGATAAAAAATGTAAGTCCTTTGGATGTAAATTCTTGAATTAGTAATAAACTAAATGTGAAAGGGGTCGCGTGCAGTGACGACTTAGTCTCTTTTAGCTCGCCCAGCACCAGACGGCTAACAGACCAAGTTACCAAATAGCTGGTGGAGAAAAACTTCTGCCAGCCAAAGACCCAGATTTTTTTTTTCAGGAGTTGGTGGAGACTAAAACAGAGCTAAAGGGAGAGTGAATATTGAACATACATATGCCAGGTGTCCAGAAACGTGCCTTAAAATAAATTATAATGTTGCTCTGTGTCAACTGGATGAGTATATAGGCAACTGTTTGACACATACATTAACTCCATGCTAGCCATAGGAATTGTGTAAAATGATGCATGTCAACATTGTGTGTGTCAACTGTGGAGTTCTTCTGCCCCAGAGTGGCTGAAAAATTGTATGCAGCTTTAAGATTTGTACTTGTTAGCACATGGGCCCCTCAGATACACTTTGGAACAATTTTTCAGCAAAATGAAAATGACTGCCACAAGCAAATGAACTTGGCTGTGGGCATGGCCTCACACAAAAGCAACCATTACACAGTAACTCTATTACTGTGTGTGTGTGTTATCAAGGTTTGCGTGATGCTAAATGCAAACCAGCATTTCTTAAAAAAGAAATACTTTAAATATAAGCAGGGTGCCGCTGTGGCCAAAAGCAATCCCCTAATGTTTTCAACCAAATGTACTGAAATTTCATTTATATGCTTTAGGGATAACTGTTAATCAAAGCTAAAAATTAAAACAAATATATTAAAAAAATGTGTGGCTTACACCTTAGCAGCAGCATATGGCTTTGCTAGTTGTGATTGTTAAAATCTACTGAGCAATCAATCATTTTTGGAATACGCATTACCTACCAAGTTTAATCATAGTTGATCCATGAAATCCGTGAATTGTAATGAAAACTGTATTTTATTGTAACTGAACCACTGGAGACAGGACTAGATACATTTAAATGTCTGACTACTTAAAATTTTAAAGTTGTAGTTGAAGTACCACAAGCTATTGAGGAACTGTGCCATACTGTCATGGTTTAATCTTAAAAGTTAAGTACTACTACTTTGTCCGTCTTATTTACAGTCCTGTTTCCTGGCAGTAAACAGCGCCCAATGCTGGCAGAACCGCAGCGTGATCATGAAGGCTGGACTAATGTGGTAGCTGGAGGCCCTGTGGGTTGCCAGGTTTGATTCAAAGCTTCACGCTCTATGATCAAAGGTGCCTTCGAAAGGAAGGAAGAAAGTAATCATGACAGCAATTTGATTATGTGAGTTATAGTTTAAGTTTCCACAAAAACAATACGGAAAAATAGTTATCGCTTTGCGATGTCTATTATGTGAAATGTGTGAAGGAGCTAACTGTGATCGGTCGTTTATGAGGATAAGTAAAAAAAAACCTGGCACCCCGTCATAACCAGACGTCAGTGATCTGCGGCGTTTAGTGAGTTTGCTGCTAGCTTTTGTTCGGTGGACATTAAACTAGCTACCGAGTAGCTATCATCTAATGAATACAGGGACAGTAAACAATACATACAGATAACTGTGGCGTGTGAGCCGTTGTTCAGCTCGGTGAGTATATTCAACACACAAACCACCAGCAGATACTGTAAAATACTACTAAGCTAGGTAGCTAACGGTGTACATGTGATAGACTGCTGGGTCTAAAAAATCTATTAGCATGTCTTCTTGTTTACAAAACCAATTTCACGTGGATAAGTGTAGCTTTCGCGACATTAACACGTGCTTTAATGGTTTTCAAATAACGTTATTTACTGTCGATGGAATAATTGTCCTCCTCAGAGATACTTAGCGTCAGCCTCCAGCATGTGTCTGCTGATGCTTGCATTGTTTATGCTGATAAAGTCATTACTTCTGTGTGGTTACATAGCTTTGTTTTGTTGTTAGGCTTATTTAACTAACTAGCTATAACGTTAGCTAACGTGTTTATGTTTTTTAAACAAAGGTTGTGTCGCACTGGAAAGCAATAAGCTGTTGTTTTATCGCATGGCCCTATCGACGCTAAAATTGTGCCTATATAAATCCTGGTAACACTAGACCTTTTGTGCACCGTCTAATGTAAACTATAGGTATTTAATCGTGTGTGTATATTGTAGTGTGTTTGGTTTACTCAGGGAGTTAACCGCGAACACTACGTAGAACAAAGTGAAGTTTGTATCATTATTGAAACATTGGAAGTGTGCCCTGCACCCCAATGACCCTTTATGTGATACACACTGTAGACAGGTTCATACATGCTTTTATCAACAAAATAGCTGCAGCTAACCTCTGGTACTCCATCTTTCTAATATTTATTCCTGCTTTTGTCTCATTGTTTTTGGAGGAGGGATGGTTCCTGACAAATCTAGTAGAATTACACCAAATGTCTGCTAAAAGTAATTTTCTAAGGGGCCCCTCTGCGAACATCCAAAGAACCGACTCCACTTCACTGCCAGTAGATTGATTACACTGCTGTGGATCTCTCCTCTGATTGTGGTCGGGGTCCTTTCTTAGCTACTAATCTGTATTCGCCTGGAGCTTTGATGCCATTTTTGTGGCTTGGTGTTATGTTGACACAGGTAGTCCCAGCCTGTCTTTTACAGCCCTGCCCTAACCAGTGGGGCTATTTTTACAGCCCTGGGTCTAAACCAGTAGTCGTTAGCTGTATTGTTGCCTCACACAGGCAGGGATCCTGCTCTGAGCCGGAACTAGTAATTGAGCCCCCCCCTGTATACCAGACCAGCCAGGGGCTTTTCAATACATTGTCTACACTTGTGTAGGCCCATATCTGCAATTTTTATCTACTGTACCATTGAGTGTGTCCTTTACAACCCAAGGAAACTCACTTTTACTCGAGCTTTCTTTTATAATTTTAGTCATATCCCCCTCGGATAGTATACTACTACAAAAGCACTGTCACCATGTTCTTGGTGCCACATTTACTGTATTTTAGTCTCTGCACTTGGGCACTTTCCAACTTTATGCATATTATGAGCAACTTGGTGCTAAAACTTAAGAGACAGAGACAACTGTAGAGATTCATATATTAACTGTGATTTTTCACAAAAGTTGCAGTCTTCTTAAATACATTTGAATAATGTTACACAAGGAACATAAAATCCTTTAACTTTATTTGTTTTTGCTTCTCTCTTCATAGCAATCAAACCAACTAGTATGCCTGCTGCCAGGTAGCGCACACACGTGTTTACAATAATTGATGGGGTGGTTAACCTGTTTTCATCATTTGATGGGTGTGATTTGTAATTACAATAGAGTCGTGCCTGCCTGGATAAAATAGACTAAAGGTATACAAACACATGCACAGTGCTTACTGCGTAACTGCACACTCAGCTCTGAAACATGTTGCACACGTGTTCTGTGCAGTGATAAAGCTTAGCAGTCAGAGAGCAGCTGGTTCACAGCACACTAACAGTCATTGAGTGGGTTTTGTGAATGCTAATCAATAGGCCTGTCAAGATAACTTTTGCTGGACAATATATTGTCACAGCAATAATTGCGATAAACAATATTATTGTCATTTTAAGGGCATTTGCATCTTATTCCATCACATTCATTTGCATAAAGCATAGGGGTTGTTTCGGTTGCAGCTAGGGAAAGAGAGAGAAATCTTTATCCAGATAATCACAAACTCACTACAGGGACCTGTTTAAATATTTACAAGCTATAGGAACAATCTAATCTGGAGAGAAAGAGTGAGAGAGAAGCTCAAACCTGCTGCCCCATACCGACCGCACCTACCAACTGTCTGCACACGGAGCAAGAGGAGAGACGAGACCCCGAGGACTGCGATTACTCTGAGCAGCATGCATGGGAATGAATTGCAATGTAATATATGAATATATTTCTCGCCTTTTCCACGATGGTCTGAATAGGTTGCTAAATTTGTCGCTAGTCACTTTCTAGAAATAAAGTCGCTAAGAGGGTCTGAAAAGTGGTTAAATCTAGCAAGAAAGTCAGCAAGTTGGTGTGTGTGTGTGTGGAGAGAGGAGCTGCCTGAGCCCCGGCCATGGTAAAAGTCCTCACAGAGAGCAGACCACGAGAGGACAGAAGCAGCGCGACCAGAAATGACAGCAAAACGTGTCTCAGCATAGTTTTTTCTGTTCATTTGTTTAGGCGCTGTGTTGGTTAAAATGTTGGTCACATTCTTATGCAAACAAACACACATGTAAACACAACGGGCAATATCAAGGTCAGCAAAAATGATCAAGGTCATATCCATATATCGTACAATAAGTCGATAACGTAATTAACATGACAGGCCTACTAATCAATGAAATCAATCCCTAAAATCCCCAAAATGTGTGGAACTGGAACTGAAAGCCCATCCTCAGTGTTCCTCCAGCATGAGGCAGGAGGAGCACATTACACGTTCTGCAGGAAGTGTGTGTGTGTGTTTGTGTGTGTATGCCTTTGTGTATTGTATGTAGCTGTGAGTCTGTTGGTGTGTATTTTATTACTGGATTGTCCAAGCCTTGGGCCAGAGGGAAATGATCATGTACCTGCCCAGAATTTCCCTTTTGATGCAGCTCATGCAGCACTGTGTGTGTGTGTGTGTGTGTGTGTGTGTGTGTGTGTGTTGAAGTGTCATATATCACAGTGTCAGGTCAGTCGAGGCAACCTAGCTGATTCTTTTTGTGCTGGTTGGTGTTTCTGTGTATCTGTAGTGTGTATATGCTGTGCGTATCTACCTGGAAAGATCGTACGATGTAGGTCATTGCAGCATAAAGATGTTTTTGATGAGTTTGTAAAGCAGCTCATAGTGTATCAGTTAATGTACTGAGTTTCTTTATTGGGTCTGCAGTTGGTTGTTGTTGGCTGTTTCTGTTTAACTCAGTAAGGCATCCTTGCAGGTAAGATAAAGTTTTATCTCAGTGTACATGCTCTATCTAATAACAGGGTTGTTTCCTGACAGCAGCACAAACTCTTCATGAGTGGCTAAATGAGGAAGGAGTGGTTAATACCACATTCTGCATCTCTCTGCACCCAACACCTCCCTTCCTTCCCCTTGGCACAGCAGAGGAAACACTCCTTTCTCTGAACGCTGCATGACAGGATAGAAAAGTAAACAAAGCCTCTGTAAAGTTGCTTTCCTAAACCTTGGTGTTGTAGGGCATTAGAAAATAAACTTATTTGTTAAATCTGCAAAGGTGATGATTTTGCCTTGATTTGGTTTGTCAGTCAGCAACAGATTGTCATTATATTTCGATAGACCGATACACCTGAGGCCAAGGAACAACTGAGTAGATTTTGGTTGATAAAGATTAAGCCTGGCTAATATATCAGGGCTGATATAGTCTTATCTTCATCGCATATATGTTGGCAGATATGCAAAAAGAAATTGCAGGTCAGTAAATTGCAGCAATAAATGTTTATAGGCTATATTGTTATGCTTATATGATCTTAATTTTTCTTAAATCAATTTTAAAGTGAGACCTTGTAACTTTTAAATAAAGAATAACACAATTATCACTATCGTGCTGACTTGAATCATCTTCATTCTTTTATTTCAATCAAGTTCAACTGGGCTTCTTTTTTTATTTGTTGCTCCCCCAATATTATTTTAATGATTGATAAGAATTCAATCCGTTTATGTGTGGTGGGGGGGGCATGAACTTTTTTCGGCTTCTAAAGGGGGCCTGACATAAAAAGTTTGAGAACCACTGGGTTAGGATTGGCTTACTCTGGGTATTTATATTTATTATTAGAATGATTTGATTTCCAGTTAACTTTACAGTTAAAAAATTAACATTGTGTTATATTTACTGTGACTGTCATCTTCACTACTAAAACTTTTCTTTCAACTATAAAATATCCTGCCCCAGATGTGTCTTTATAAATCTTTAAAAACTAATTTGAAGATTCGTTGCCAAACACATTGTTTCTTATGTGAGATTTTTATGTAAAAACAAATATCAAATGATAAATGGGTATTATATTTTCATTATGCTTAAATATTGATTGTGGGGGGACTGGCCTCAAAACTACCGTATTGTCAGGCTCTAATCTGAATCTTGGATTTCGGCCATGAGATGTAGATTGTTTTGCGGCCACAGCTGTGAAACTAATGGAGCCTTGATTCCATATGCTTAGAGTATGTCTCTGAAGGGTCACAAAATCAATTTTCCATTCATTGATAGGAAGCAAGTTTGAAAATTGTTCAATGCTGATAGATATTGTATAAAATATATATTATATTTGTACTACCCTCATGTACTTCCATTTAAATGTCAACAAGCTTTGTCCTAACTATTCATTTTGGTTGTTTTTCTCTTTTCCTTTTTAGATCAAAGCAGGAAGGACTGCAGTGGAACTCTAAATTGACACCAACATATTCCTCCATCACTGCTCCCGCCCTCTTCCCATCCATTCACTGCTCTTATTGGTTGCTTCCTCCAGTTCTCAACATGGCGACTATGTTCCTACTCTGGCTGTGCCACTGACCTCCACCCTGGACTACCACCATGGAGAGAAAACGCAGAAAGAAATTAATCTAGCTGCTCAGGCCGTTTACAGTATGGACTCATTTTTGGAGCTTTGGACCTGAAATGCACTGTCTTAACCCCTGACCCTGAATCAGGTTTTAGCTGCTCATTTTTCATCTGAAACAGCATACCTGCTGGTAGATTTTCAAAGGGGCTGGTCAAACTGATAGTTTGCGCTACTTCAGAAAACAAAATGCTCCTGCTTCCTGTGTGGGCATCCATGCTTTTGGGGCTGCTGGTGGGCTTCCTGCCTCTGGTTGGGATGGAGCCAATGGAAGGAACCAAATCTGGCTCTGACCACACCCCCAACCCAGAGCCCCTCCCTTCATCATCTGGCTCCAACTGCTCCCACTTAACCCTCAAACTGGAGTTCTCCTCCAAGATGGTAGAACATGGTAAGAAGAAATTGTTGAAACTGTTTATGTTTTAATTGTGTTTTTGTAAGCTGTTTTTCAGAACTTCCCCACAGGAATGTCTCAATTATTTAAAAATTCTGGAGGTGGTAGTCAAAGATTTTGCTGAATTCAGCGGGGAAGTCAGTGAATATCAAGGATAGAGATGTCCTGATCATGTTTTTTGCCCCTTATCCCAGTGTTACTGGAGTCCTTTAAATATTGAGTATCTGGGTCTATCAAAATGTATTTATTTGTTTGTTTTACATAATACAGCATCCAATGCACAATTAACCTAGGCTTACCTTAAAATTAGGAAAGCCATGTCCAGATTTTGATCCAAAGAATCAAAGGGTTTCTCAAAACTTTTGTTGTGTACCAGAGTCAAGCTTGTTTTGTGTATTATTTTGCTGATGAAGGTTTTAATCTTTCTTTGCTTTGCAACAGTCCAACTTTAAGAATTAGACCATGGTGGGAATACTGGTTTACCATTTGACATATTGCTATTTCCTCAAAATAATTCCTGACTTGAGTCCATCAAATGTCCTGGGCAGACTCTTCCTCTGAACAGTCACTATTGAAGTTGAATGGTCAAGATGCTTCACCCACAACTGCTCCAGTGGAGTTGCTTATAGTTGATCATTGTACTGGAGGAGAAATAGGTTTTAAAATAAATCATTACATACATTAAGCAAGCAAAATGACATGGAAGTTAATGATAGGTGGAACCTCAAAAATAGGTTTTTTTAATCTTTCTTTTTTTTTTATACAAAGACATTTTATTTATTCTTGCTGACACCACCACAATGCAAGTGAGAGATCAAGATAAAATACAGCAAAGTCATAAGCAATTCAAACTGATAATGTTGCAGGTACTTAATATATGCCTTTTATCCCCTGAATATCAAGATGCAACCCCATCTATGTGAGCCTTAAGACACACCCAGGTGTCAGTTACATCAAGTCAGTGTACAACAGTGTAGTTGTTGTGCTGAGCTGAGGCTATAGCCCACCCCATCCAGCTAGTTTGCATAACGTGCTATTCAGGATCTGTCCTCATATTATTTTGATAATGATTACATAAGTACTGACACAGGAATTAAAACCTGACTTGTTTTTCCTGTTTGGAAAACAAATCAACAGATGGTTTTGTTGTTTTTTCAATCAATCATCAGTCTCAGGGACAGAAAGAAAGGAATCAGAAATGTAAAATCTAATGTAAGCACCTGATACCAAATTGTTCATAATATCTGACAGCAGGCACTTTGTTTACGAATAATTTCTCACTGTGTAGTACTTCATTGATTCCAGAAGAGATATTGTATTTTACGTATATTTTGTTTGTGTGTTGCTCAAGCACTCGTCAGCAGTGTGGATGTGGGCTAAGAAAGAGCTTGAACCTGAATACACACTGTTTATGAGCGCACCTCATGTCCTGTTCTTTAAAACATTATCCTCTCCCCTCTCTGTTTCTCCAGAGTACATCATAGGATTTACAGGGTATTTCTCGGCCAAAGCTCGCAGCCTGTACATCAGCAGTGCCTTGCGGAACGCCGGGGACGGAGCGCTGGAGTGGCACATTGTTCCCAGAGAAAACCCAGCCTCTGACTTCCCCAGCGACTTTGAGCTGGTCCACATCCGTCAAGCTTCGCCCAGCAGCCTGCTGACCTTAGAGGACCACCCTTACATCAAGAGGGTGACGCCGCAACGCAAAGTGTTCCGCTTGCTCAAATACGTTCCTTGTAAGTCTGACAATATGGTGTTGTTGTGTAGGGGGGAAAAGATCAGTGTCTCTAGAGTTGGCATATCCACCCAAGAAATATAAAACTAAAGATACAGAAAGCTGTTTGTCTGCTACAGTTCACAGAATGTCTCTTTGTTGAGTCAGAGGATGCATTTCTCTCTCCACTGTGTTTGTGGTGTAAGAAAGGATTGTATATCTTCATGTGAACTTGAGGGTGTTGATGCTGGATGTGTGTGTATGTGTGTGTGGTGTTGGGGGATGGGAAGATGGACAGAGACGTCTGTGTTTGCTCACCCTGAAAGGGAGTAGGTGAGTCAGTGTGGTGGGGCTTGCCTGGACTGGGAGGGGGGCATAACCTGTGCCTGGCACTGGATGAAAGACTTCAGTGTGCCCCCAGCCTGCATTTTCAATATGGTGGCCATGTGTCGCGCATGAAACCTTTTATGACCTGAAGAACGAGGAAGAAGTTCTTAATCAGTGTCATTTAGTTTTAAATGAAACTTGATCTAAAATTGCACTTTTTTTTTTCTTTCTTAACAAAAGGGAATCTACTGTGTGACGCATTTGAGATAATAAAATGTAAGTTAGTCATTTAATAGGAATAGTTTATTTGTTTTAATAGTTTATCATATCGACTGTGTTTCATGTTCAGCAAATTTAGGACATTATCGGAATATTCAACTTTTTCATATCTTTCATACTTACATCACAATATCCAACAGTTTATCTGCATGTATTTTTTTTTTTTTGCATTCAGATGAATGGACAGAATGTTGAGATTTGACACTTTTTCCTATTTTTTCACCCATATTCACATTCTCTCTACTCATTCATACTTTCAGCAAGACACTTGCCTGAAACTTGAAATTTCCAGCAACCTTTAAATACCATTCATACTCTTTAAAATATTTAACTTTGAACTTGAGTTATAATGGAAGTAAATGGGAGGAACCTTCAAACCCACTCCTCTTCAGCCTCTTCATGCTCACGTAGAAGCTTCCTTCAAACTTTAAGCCGGTCACGACACGTGGCACTTTCAAGCATTAATTCAGCCTTTTCACGCCTTTCATAGATTTTCTTTCACCGATGATTAGCTACATGGTACAGCCATAAACTACATTTAAAAAGAGCTTAAACCAGAGCACTCTGGAGAAGCTAATGGAAGTACTGCAGAGCAAGTGTTGCCATGTTTAACTCGATAAGTAACCAAATGGTTTGTTTATTAACTGAAGGGTGTGAATTTCTTCTGAATGCATGAGAGCATGAATGCATTTTAGAAATGATTTACATTACGTGAACTGAATTCAGTTGAAGCAAATTGAAGTAATCAGTGGTTGGAAAGTGGCTGTGGTGTCTATTTTGAATCAGCCTCCTGGGAATGTAGATTGCTCTAGATAAGCCTTTAACCTGGTTATAGATTGAAATACCTGAGAAGGTCCACGTTTACTGGATTTGTGTTGCATGACTCAATTTGTGAGTCCATGAAGCAACTACCTAGTGATATAATTAATTAGTAGGAAGGATAAGAGAGAAGACCTGCATTTCACTCCTCCTTAAAGACATAAAAAGCCCTGCAGGGCTCTGCTGCTGTTTGCTAATGACCTTGTGATCATTTGTTCTGTCCAAGCAATTCAAATTGTGATACGATTGGCTCAAATGAGGCTGATCACATCACAGCTAAAAGATGGAAGGAGGGAGAGAGACAGGAAGAAATGAACATGATGATCAGAACATGATAAGCATAATTAGGTTAACAGGAAGATTGTGTTGTCTGCTGAAGTGGCAGACAGCACTAACAAGGCATGTAATTATTAGCTGCAGCCCTTCATGGAGGCTGAGTTGTTCATTTAGCAGCATTTTAATTTTACCTTTTGATTTAACGCATTTGCTTGTGTTCTGTCTCTGTAGCACCCGAACCTGCTGCGCCCTGCAACGGCACCCGTGGGACGAAAAAATGGCAGTCGTGGCAGTCATCCCGCCCTTTCCGACGAACCAGCCTGTCACTGGGCTCGGGTTTCTGGCACGCCACCGGTCGCCACTCCAGCCGGCGTCTGCTGCGAGCCATCCCCCGCCACGTTGCCCAGATCCTGCAGGCAGACGTACTCTGGCAGATGGGACACACCGGTTAGACCATGGACCTTTTGACTTCTCTAATAAGACGGCCAGGAGAGCGGAGACTTGGACAAACATCTGTCGCTAAATGTTTATATGATCAAACAGAAATGAAGGATTGCTTTTATGAAAGAATGCTCATGACATATAACAAAATAAGAGAGAACACTTTATTTGTCTTTGGTCTTTAAAATAGTGCGAACTTCTCACAGCTTGGTGTGGGAGTTATTGGAGACAAACCATTTGCTTTAAATGCAATTGATTTAGTCTCTCCCCTGTTTTTACAGGTTCTGGTGTGAAGGTGGCAGTGTTTGATACAGGCCTGAGCAAGAAGCACCCACATTTTAAGAACGTGAAGGAAAGGACCAACTGGACTAATGAAAAGACACTGGATGATGGTGAGGAGGAAAACACAGTTATGATGATAATGATGGCTGATGACTAGCAATGTAAATGATAAAGATAACTATGTTTATTATGTTACTGATGATAGTTATTACTAATACTATGTCGTTATCAGGATGTACTAAGTCGGAGCGTGGCGGAAGCCCAAAAGTAGGCTGAAGCTGCACTGGTAGACCGAAAAAGTGTGTGTGAGAGAGAGAGAGAGATTAAGATGGTTGGATGATCATCACTCTCTTGTCCTGTTTTTCAGGTCTGGGCCACGGTACATTTGTAGCAGGAGTGATAGCCAGTATGAGGGAGTGTCAGGGCTTTGCCCCTGACTCAGAGCTGCACATCTTCAGAGTGTTCACCAACAACCAGGTACATACATGCTCTCAACATACCACTGTGCAAGAGAATCAATAATTGTATTTAACAAAAGTCGAACTATTCTTAAAATAATATCATCAGGCAGTGTTATTTATTACTAGTTTATTATTCAGGATTCACTTTTCAATTCAAGTGTTTTATATTCCTACCGGTTTATTGAATTTGTTGTTAAACGCTCCAGTGCACCTTCATGCACAGTAGTTATACTGTCCGACCCAACAACAAAATAACCGGAAACTCTAACACTGATACTATAGTAAGCCTTCTTCACAAGTCAATGATGTATCAAAATCTGTCAGGTATCGTACACGTCGTGGTTTCTGGATGCTTTCAACTACGCCATCCTGAAGAAGATTGATGTTCTTAACCTCAGCATCGGGGGCCCTGACTTCATGGACCACCCCTTTGTTGATAAGGTAAAAGACTTAGAGAAGAGTTTTAATCCAGAAACAGGGACAGGTAATATTGTCAGAGACACACACAGGAATGCTACAGTCACATGGTAGCATTATGCCAACTTTACTGATATATAACCAGGTCGATGAGAATTGGTAGCAGATGTTTTGATGTTTTTCTAGGCAAGAAATAGTTCCCAAACCACTATTCCTCCCTCTAAGTTACACCCTTTTCACAATGTGTTAATGAGCAGGAAAATGAACAGGTCTGTCAGCAAAAACGGGTCAAACCAGGTGAATGGCAGCGTTTTGAACTCTTCTCTGCAACATGTTCACTGCTCACAGATGAGCACAAAAACACACCATCATCTGCTACATTAAACACTGAATGTAGAAATGTCTAATTTTGTTGTTACAAGTTGACAGCCAAGAGGTGTTTGCCCATTTACAGGGCCTTTTGTGAATCACGTACTGAACGACAGGAACATGGATCAGCATGTTATTAAGATTTAAGTGAAGAGTCTGAAAGAAGCAGACCCATGCTTCTGGAAACCTTCTTGGCAAAGGACTGAAGTCCAACAGAGTCAGTTCTCTAGTACTATGTTCTCTATGTGACCTTATTGCTGTTACAATTAAGTTAAACCCATTGGGAAAATGTCATTTTTTCCCCCATACCAAGTTAGTTCATTTTCTTGTTTGATTGACAGGTGTGGGAGCTCACTGCCAACAGAGTGATCATGGTCTCTGCTATTGGCAACGATGGACCTCTGTATGGGTATGCTAATCACATGATCTTTCAAATAATGGCTTTCATTCTTGTGAGGGACTTTTGAGCGAATGCTCAATCCCAAAATATTGTAATCTCTAATCATCTCACTCCTGTTTCAGTCAGGGTGGCTGCAGGTCTTGAAAAGTCTTTTAAAAAGTGAAAACAGTATTAAATTGCATTCAATGTGGTATTAAAAAGGTCTTAAATTTAACTTGGTGAACCTTGCAGAAACCCTGTCAGAGGATATTGTAATGTTAAAGTTTGTAATATCACTTAAGATACAACAAGGTAGCAACTGCTGTTAACATTAGTTTTCTTCTGGACAACTGAAGCACACATATCTCTGAACAGTGAAAGTTAGACTTTTGAGCAACTTTCGAGAGAAGAAACGCATTCTCTTATAAACGAATGTTTGAGTGCACAAGTAATAAATCCCACCCTTGCTTAATTCAATTCTGTATAATGCAAATTATACAGAGTCAGAGTCAGTTCGTTGACTCTATGACTCTTTTCCACTTGTGCGACTTTTACAATAGCTTAGCATTTTAGCTAATTGGTAAATGGTAGCAGCAGCATCCCACAATTGTCACTTTTAGCCGCCGTGGCCGTCGTTTCAGCAAAAGTTACATTGTCTCACTTTAGGTCTTGCAGCATTATCATTGTGTTTTGTAGCCAAATCACATCACATCACCATTAGTTCAAATGGATGTTTTCCTCATTTTAAAATGTTCTCATTGTTCTCAAGAATTTCTCTGTAGCTGTTAAATGAAATCCTTGTTTAACTGCACAAAAACGCTTACTCCCACTACACCACTTTGACCGCTTTAATTATCCAAATGACCCCCTGGCCAGCTGGGTTTTATGACCCTGCTGAACATCTGTTGACACTTTGTTCTCCATAAAAGATAATTAAAAGGACAAAATGGGAAAGAGAGATTCTTTCTTTTTATTCTGTTGCACTCTCATGTTGTAATGCTGAGATAGAACAGTGAATTGTTCCTTTAAGTCTTGTAACTTAAGTAAAGTAAGTTTCTATTCCTCAGCACCCTGAACAACCCAGCAGACCAGATGGACGTGATCGGGGTCGGAGGAATCGACTTTGAAGACAACATCGCTAGGTTTTCCTCCAGAGGCATGACCACCTGGGTGAGTCTACCCCCCCCCCACACACACACACAGAAACCCACACACAAACTCTGCCATACACTCAGTCCCACGCAGACACACACCATATCATTTATCAGTTTTAGAGCAGACATCTACCTCAGAGACCTATCCTCTGCTTTAGAAGCTAGTCAACCATAATGTAAGCTCCTGATCCCTCATCCACATCCCATCAGCCATTATCTCTCTCGCACTCACACACTCACACTCACACACACACACCACTTTTTTATATCAGTCATAGCCCAAAGCAGACATCTGATTAAGGCTTTACTCTCTGATCCTTCATCTCTCTGCCCCCTCAACCACTGTCAGCCAGCCGCGAAGAGGCCAGAAGGAACAGGCAGCACTCTCGCACCCACTCAGCTCTCCGTCCTGAATACATCAAAAACATTTCAACATGCAGACTTTTTAAATGCAGTTTTCTCTACTTTTGTTCATTTTTTCCTACTTTTTACCTTTCTTATTCTCACCCTCTCTTTTCTACTCATTTTTACATTCTGCTATTCATTTTTGTCTCTGCCTTTCTGCTTGTTGGCATTGTGTGAAAGTGTACATCTACCTGTCAGTCATCATCACATATGCAATTAACACCTGATGTCTGCTTGATGCCCTTATTTTCAACAGTAGTGGAGTTTTGTTAGAGTTGTTTAGTGGCTTTAAATTGCCTCTCTGACTAGAGTGTGACTTCATGTAGGCATAATGACTTGAACTGAAACGTACGTTTAATTGTGTGAATAAGAACTATTTTAAATTTGGAATTAGAGCTTTAGTTCTTGCTGTCCAGAAAACAACTGATGTGCACGTGTAAACGTGTATGAGGTGGTACAGCATTTCAGTTCAAAACAGTGGCACAATAGGCTTTGAAGGGACAAGCTAGAATAAATGGTATGTTTAGGCACTCTGTCAGTCTCTGCCTTTATCTCATTATCTGTATCCGTCTCCCATCTGTGTGCAGGAGCTGCCCGGGGGCTATGGCAGAGTGAAGCCTGACATCGTCACCTACGGTTCAGGTGTTCGGGGATCAGGGATGAAGGAGGGATGTCGCTCTCTGTCTGGCACCAGTGTGGCCTCTCCTGTGGTGGCTGGTGCCGTTACTCTCCTGGCCAGGTCAGTATCATAAACTGGACTATGTTGTCATTAAGTGTTGGGGGTTTGAACTTGTTATGCTTGGTAGAAAGGCAAGAATCTTAAACTGTTGGGATTTTATGAGGTTGTTGTTCAACTGTGTGTTTATCTAGTGGGTCTTTTAGGTGTAATTTACCATAAGGTCAGTTGTGAAGTTGCAGCTGTGAGCTGTTGTTGGTGATTCGATTTTATTATTATTTTCATGCCAAGACATTACAGCTGTAGTAACCACTAGTAAGTAGAACTGGGTTTCATTTCAAGTTTTTTGATAATAGTGTAAATACAATACCGAGTTTCAGATGATTATGAAAATAACCCTGACCCTATTTAGCCATGCTAGCAGCGTGGCTCTAGTGTGGTCTGTTGGTCCACCACTTTGGTCCAGACTAAAAAAATTTGACAAATGATTCCCTGATGGTTTATTCTACTGACTTTGATGATCCCCTTTTCCTCTAGTGCCACCATCAGGTTGACATTTTTGGTTTTAAGAAAATCTCTCAACTATTAAATGGATTGCTCCTGCAGCCATTGTGGAGCCAGGACCTCAAACAGTCCTGATTTTGTTGAGCAGTACCTGGGCCCCCCTTGTAGTGAGGGAGTAGCGAGCCTATTGGCAGTAGCGGAGCGTGGTGGATGGATGTAGGATGGGCCCGAGCCATTCGCAGCACGGTAGGCAAGTACCAGTCTCTTGAATCTGATTCGAGCAGCCACCGGTGGCCAGTGCAGGGTGCAGAGGAGTGGTGTAGTGTGGGAGAACTTGGGTAGGTTGATGACCAGCCGAGCTGCTGCATTCTGGATGAGCTTCAGAATCAGAAATACTTCATTGATCCCAGAGGGGAAACTCTTGTTACAGCAGCTCACTGTCACGTCAGTGCACACAGGAATAGAAGTACTAGCAAAAAATATAATACACTATAAAACAGGTCAGATCAATTAAGTACCAAGTGGGTATAAGTATAAAATTAAAATCCAGTTTAGTGACTTAGGGTCATATAGACTAACACTTAGAGGGAGGAGTTAAAGAGTTTGATGGCCACAGGCAGGAATGACTTCCTGTGGCGCTCTGTGGTTTATTTTGGGGGGATGAGTCTTCTGCTGAAGGTACTCCTTTGTTTGACCAGCACGTCATGGAGTGGGTGGGAGACACTGTCCAAGATGGCATGTAATTTGGCCAGCATCCTCCTCTCTGACACCACCGCCAGAGAGTCCAACTCCACCCCCACAATGTCACTGGCCTTAGGGATCAGTTTGTTGAGTCTGTTAGCGTCTCAACAAACTGCGTGTGCGATGGCACATGCAGGTGGATGGCACATGCAGGCACTCCAGCCAGGAGCGTATTGCAGTAGTCTAGCGGGAGATGACAAGAGCCTGGACCAGAACCTGCGCCACCTCCTGGGTGAGAGACAGACGTATCCTTGCAGCAATTGTGGCAGCGAAGGACAGCTGGTTATTCAGTGTCACGTAGAGGTTCCTTGCAGTCCGAGACTGGGACACCATTCTTCACCAATTCTCTTTGCCCTAGCCCCCTTCAGGACAAAGACCCCAGAGGCCGGGGTCCGATACAGAGCAGCAGCCCTAAAGCTGGTAGAGATGTAGGGTCTTGCTCAGGGACAAGTCACTAATAATTATTAAATCCAGCTCTCTACAGTTTTGTGGGGTTCTAAAGATTTAAATGTCAAATATTTAAAATGTAAAGCAGCCAAAAAGTGTATGTTTTAAGTTGTATTCTGGCAATCTAGTCATGAAAACATGTCTCTTGTAGCATGGAGAGTCACTGGAAAGTAGTTTTAGATGAAGTGTGGAGCTCTCTGAGGCTCTTCTGTGGTGGCTGAAGTGACACCCCCACTCCCAAGTGAGGGTGCTGTTACAGCTGACCTGTAGAGGAGATTTACATCAGAGAGTGTAATTATCTCTTGTATTCCTACATGAGCAGGCAGTGAAATGGGTCCCAAAGGAAGGAGGTGTGTCACTGATTAATGTCAGGTATTATTCTCAGTCTGTCAATATCCCGTCTTTATATGGTAAAAGTCTTCTTGTTACATAGCTGTAACTGAGCTGATTTTGTGAGCTCATGTTGCTGGGTTAAGCATCATACCACCCTTATTGACAACAGGCACCCCTCCCAGGAGAATGGGAACACACAAATACCAGCCCATCCCTCTTCTTTCCTCCACCACTGTTCTGAATTAAACGCTGTGGAATCTGACACCAGCAGACTCCCAGATACAAACTAACCCAGCCTGTCCTCCTCTGTCCTACAGCACCGTCCTGAACAGGGAGTTGGTGAACCCAGCCTCCATGAAGCAAGCCCTGATCGCCTCGGCCCGCAGGCTGCCAGGGGTCAACATGTTTGAGCAGGGCCACGGGAAACTAGACCTCATCCGAGCCTACCAGATCCTCAACAGTTATAGACCTCAGGCCAGGTAGCTGTCTCAGTGTGCACGGACACAAAAATTAGCTCTTAAATGAGCATTGGACACGAGTTCATGGATTCAGAAACCCGTGTGCACATTAAGACAGGCAAAGTCTGTTCCACAGCTACACCTGTGTCCATAAATGTTGTCTTGCACATGTAGGTGTATACACAACAATTACATAACACTGAAGGAGACAAGTCTGTGCTGTCACAGCCTTCTCTTTTGTGGGCTCCACCGAGTATCAAATACTCACCGCCTATTAGGGCTGAACAATTAATCTAAATTTTATAAAATTTTATCTGAATTATGGCCGACTGCAATTTTCAAATCACAGGAAGTGCAATATTTGTAAAAGGCGAAATGTGTGCCAAAATACCATTTTAAATGAAATATTGTCATGCTGCAGAGATGCCCTGGCCTATACATCATATTCTACAGACTTAAGAATACATCTGTGTTTGGTACAGATCCCTGCAAAAATCACACCATAATCATTTTAATATGTTTTTCAATGAAAATGAGAATACTTATGCAAAAACTATCATTCCCTCTAATATTGCAAATCACATCACAATTGCAATATCAGTCAAAATATTTTTTGAGCATAATATTTTTTCAAAATCGATCAGCCCTACCGCCTATAGGCATGCAGTGTGGCTCTGAAAAGTGCTCTGAAAAGTTTGCAGCCGGCTCCTTCATGAAGGACAGCTGCTATCGTCAGTTTTTAATACAACAGTAACAATCGATTCCAATGGCGATCCAGAGTCACAGTAAAAGTAGACATCAAAATGGATCTATTTTGGAGAAGTGGATTCTCCTACAGGAGTGGTTTGACATGGTCAGTGCCCTTCAACATGAATATGATAGGATGCAGTTTGAGTATAATGAATGAATGATTCAGTTAAGTTTTTATTATTATTATGTTATGCCTGCAAAGGGTATTTCAGAGTTTTGTCAAGCCATTTCATGGAAAATTGAATCGTCAGTACAATACAAAAGAAAATAGGGCTCAGTTTCCACTTCTCACAGCTCAGGCACTCTGTTTTCCTCCTGAATATTTTTGAATCTGTCAACCTCAGTGGTCAGAGCAAGAATACCAGCTCTCAAATGTGCCGCTTAAGATCTTCAGCTTCTAGATAAGTAGATGTAGCATGTGATTCAGGGCCAAAGTTTTTATTTAATACCCAAATATGTCCTTAATTTTGGCTTTGACAAGATTTATTTACATATTTATTTGTGTTACGGCGGTTTCAGGCTCTCTATCTTTTTTACATTAACACATTTTAAAGATATGAAATATTATCAAAATATTTGTATTCATTAGCTTCAATACAGAAATACTGACAGCGATATAGTGACCAACACTGGTGGAATTATGCTATGAAAGTAATTTACAGTTTTTTCGCACAATTGTTTGTCACTGTCCTCTTATGTAACCTTGTTTCTGCATCTCTGGTGGTTTGTCTATAACAGAAAGCAAGTAATGAGCTAGTTTCAGAAAATCTTATGCAAAGCAAAAACAGAGTTATACAGTATCCTTTCCCATCCTTGTCTCCTGCCAGTCTTTCTCCCAGTTACATCGACCTGACAGAGTGTCCATACATGTGGCCTTACTGCTCTCAGCCCATCTACTATGGAGGAATGCCCACCATCGTCAATGTGACCATCCTCAACGGCATGGGTGTCACTGGCAGGATTGTCGACAAGGTGCACACACAAGACTACACAAATCAAGAGAAATCTTTTTTCAGTTTCCTTTAGTTAAGTGCTATTCTGCAAAGAACACATGATTTACTGAATATTCTTTCCTATAAGTTCTGTAAGAGGACAAGTGAAGGACAAGTTTTATCCTTGACTGACCTGGTTTTGCGTTGTGATGAACTCAGACTTGTTAAAAAACATCTTCTGCTCTCTCCTGTTCAGCCCATCTGGCAGCCCTACCTCCCCCAGAACGGCGACCACATCGATGTGGCAGTCTCTTATTCACCAGTGCTGTGGCCGTGGGCCGGCTACCTGGCTGTGTCCATCTCCGTGGCCAAGAAAGCAGCATCATGGGAAGGGATTGCTCAAGGTCATGTGATGGTCACAGTGGTGTCACCTGCAGAGAATGATGTGAGTCACTGCAGCAACACCTCAGCTCTGTCTTCTCAGCAGCTTTAGCTTTTTCTAGAGCAGTGGTTCTCAAACTTTTTTATTTAACTCCTTTATCCTTTACTTTTAGCCAATTATTTCAACCATTTTTCCATTACTCTTTTAACTGTTCATATTTTTAGCTAACTATTTCATATATATGGATTTACCCCTGGTTTGGAATCACAGTATCTTGTGCAATTAATTACTCCTCTACAGTTATGACCCGTTCATCTTCTTGACCTTTCACCCCATGCAGTCTGAGGTGGGCGGTGAGCTGACCTCCACAGTCAAACTGCCCATCAAGGTGAAGATCGTGCCGACTCCCCCGCGCAGTAAGAGGGTGCTTTGGGACCAGTACCACAACCTGCGCTACCCGCCCGGCTACTTTCCCCGAGACAACCTCCGCATGAAAAATGACCCACTAGACTGGTGTGTGTGTGTGTGTGGATGTTTACTTGTCTGTAGCCTCTTTAACTACACCCATCTTATCTCCCATCTGTGATGTTTTAATTCTCTGGACACATTACACGTTTTGACCTCAATCAACCTAAATGTGAAATTGTATTGATAATTTTATGTTTCCAGGAATGGAGACCACATCCACACTAATTTCAGGGACATGTACCAGCACCTGAGGAGTATGGGATACTTTGTTGAGGTGCTCGGAGCACCCATCACCTGCTTTGATGCCAGCCAGTATGGTAAGAATACAGAGAAACAAACAACAACACAATTAGAAGACTTCCACTTTAAAAGGACTACTGCAGCTGCAGGCAGTTAAGCTTTTTTCTCAGAGTGCTGTTTGTTTGTGGTTGAGCAAAAGATAAGCTAATGGGCTGTTTGCCATTGTGTCTCTGCAGGCACATTGCTGATGGTGGACAGTGAGGAGGAGTATTTCCCTGAAGAGATCACCAAGCTTAGGAGAGACATCGACAACGGCCTATCGCTCATTGTCTTCAGTGACTGGTACAACACCTCGGTCATGAGGAAGGTCAAGTTCTATGACGAAAACACCAGGTATTCAGCTCTCTTTGTCACTTTACTACTGCTGGTTATTGATGTCATAGCAATAACACTGGCTAATGTTAAAGACCATTAAAACCTAACTCCTTAAGTCTTACTATGAGTGATGGGGTCCTACATAAACACCACATTTTATGACACAATTAGAACAGTCTGTTATTTTACATGAGAGATTTATGCAAGGGTTTTGTTCTTCTCTCTGGTTTGAAGTGGGCAGTGGACTCAATAATAAAAAGGTGATGCCACGTACTTCTGTGCAACAATCACAATTTATCAATATTTGAACCAAATTCTAAAGTTGTGGAGTTGTTTGCTCAGCACTGTCAATCAAATCTGATCAAACTGCACCCACACAGTCCTGATGAAGCAGATTAGCTGAGTTTTTGTCTGTTAAACTTAATAATTAAGTGTTACGTCGTGAATATTTAATGTTATAGGGAAATACTTGAGATTTGAAACCAAGTTGTCAGAGACTTAAATCAAAGTCAGCATAAGCAATGTGAAGCTCTACGGCAACAATTCTGCAGTACCTAGTCTTTGACAGACACAGCATCTACTATAGTAAGAAATTCCATTGTATCAGTACATGCAGCTAACTCCTAATACAAAATAGTATGAATAAGTAACGTTGAATGCGTTTTGATGCATTTTCTTCGGCATGGCACACAATATCACACATGAATAATAATGTAGGAAAAAAGACTAATAACTGAAAAAGATTGAATTAGCGTCAGTTGACTTTTACTATATTTAGCCCCAGTCTTTTGGTGCAGGATAAAAATCAGAGCAGCAGAACCAGAGATATCATCTTTTTTATTCCACATATTCTTCTTTGTCAAATCCTGGTGCCTATATTACCCACAATGCATCTCACAATGCCAACAGTTTGGTAGGAGATTCAGATGTGTTATGCTAGCAGCGGCTAATGTAGCCTTGAGCCGCTAGCAGAGATGAGGAGTGGGCCACAGACGTCTGGTCAGGCTCGCTTTCTAACTCCACACCCCCAGAGTCTTTTCATTTTCAAACTTATCCTTACACCCATCTGACGCTGACTCAAACTTTGATGTAGATATCTGGATAACGGATATCTGAGCCTTCCTCTTCTGTGCACCGGTCATTGTTTACAGTCCGATTAGAAATCGCAGAACCCATCGGCTATTGTCTGACGACGATTTGAATGTGGATACATTTTTAAAAAGCTAATCTCTAGGGTTTCGAGATTGATAAAAAGCTAAATCGTCGTCAGACGATAGCCGATGGGTTCCGAGATTGCATTTTGGCCAATGCATTCTGCCTCTTTACCTGCATGCAACCAAAGCCCACTCAAACGTGATTGGTCAATAATACTTGGACTCCAAAGGGAAACCACAATGCTTCCGATGCCAAAATCTTGTCTCTTGCCTACAGTTTCTGCATTCTTATGCAGTTATCGGTTTATAGAGATGATGTCAGATTTGACTGACAGTTACGAAACAACCCACCAACTGTCATTAGATTCTGATTTAAATGTTGTTAAATTCAGATTGGTGGACAGACACTAACTGAGCCTCACCCACCGCAAACCAGGGAGAAGAGCACAGACAAAAACACAAAATACAATCTATCATGTGAAATAACCAAAACATTTTTTGCTTTGGCAGAATAGAATGTGTTATTGTAGGACCCATCACATATAGTGATGATTTCTCAATCAACAAGCTTTTGGAGACAAAAGTTTTAAGGGCCTTTTAAAACAATTTTATAAATGGCAAATGTAATATACTTTTGGCACTGACTCATACAGTGGCAGTGCTTTATGTTTTCAAAGTAATTCCTGGAAATGGATTTGTAGACAGGGATTCTTCACAATACTGCAGGTCATTTTTAAGACGTGTCAAACTGTTCTCGCTCTGATCTAAAAATAAATAAATAAATTGTTGCTTCAGCAATTCCAGACAAATTCAATAAGTAATGCAGAGTGTTTTTTGATTAATTGTGTTTTTATAGAATGAGCTGTAGGAACTTGAGCAGTATTGTAGTGCAGCAGTGCTCTAAAGTCCTCTCTGACTGACTACTCTTATTTGTTCCCTGTGTCTATTTCTTTAAAATGATCCATGTGTTCTTTTCCTCCATTAAGAGACAGTTCAATGATTAAACAGCTATTACCTCAAAAGCTCCTGCTTTCACCAGCAGCTTTATCATGTTATAATGATAAGCTGCGTTGTATAGTTAACAGCCCGCTGTATCACAATTTCTGTCTGTGACTCCCTCTCTGCAGTGTTAGACTCTATTTATGCCTCCTCGCTCTGTAATAGATGTAATATAACACGATTTATCACATTCAGAGCTCCTCATGCAGAGCAAAAAATTACTCAATTCCTCGCTGCTCCATTCACATCCCACTCAAGCTGTCGCACAAAATCCACAGGATTAAACGTCTTAAATACAGCTAAATATAGTCTTTATGGCTTCAAAATATTATGCTGAGTAAATCAGTTTTAATTGAATGGCGATGGTTCATTTGAGACTTGTTCATTCACTGCTGCCTTTTCTGGACAAATCAACCCTGATACAGAAAACTGAATTAGGAACTTAGCCTTTTCACTTTATAAATGTTCTGCTTTGGTAAAAGAAATCGCCATATTGTACTCATAGGATCTTTTAAAGTTGCCATTTTTATCCTTATAAAACCTGCTGACAAGCTGGAGTTATTTTGAGCCAGGTTGTGCTGGATTTTATGTTGATTTATTTCCGTGAAAATTACTTTTTCATTTGGCCTTTTATTTTACTATCACTCCTCTAGTTGTGACAGATGTCAAATTAAAAGTAAAGCTAAGTTCTGTTTGTGTAATTTGCAACAGTGGATGATTTCTTGATTGTTATTTCTGTAGATTTATCTTTTTTGTTGCCTGAATAAATTGCTGTAGAGATGACTTTATTGATGTAACTTGCAGGCAGTGGTGGATGCCAGACACAGGGGGTGCTAACATACCAGCTCTGAACGACCTGATCTCAGTGTGGGGGATGGCTTTCAGTGATGGGCTGTACGAGGGAGACTTCACCTTGGCTGATCATGACAGTAAGACACGCACACACAAACCCTCTCAGTTTCTGATTGCATTATTTATCTGGCCACCTTCTAGTATTGTTTTAGTCACATAGTTTTTTAGAAAATAAAGTTGGTTGTTTCTCTCTCTGTCTCAGTGTACTATGCCTCAGGCTGCAGCATTGCCCGTTTCCCAGAAGATGGAATAGTGATTGCCAAGAATCTAAAGGACCAAGGTACCAGCACCCCTCTTAAAGTATTGAACCCTGCTTAGTGTAGCACAGTGCTGGCCAGCAGCCATGCAGGCTGACAGGCAACTTTTTAATTTGTGTGTCATTAGTTCAGATGTAACACCACTGTGTGTGTGTGTGTGTGTGTGTGTGTGTGTGTGTGTGTGTGTGTGTGTGTGTGTGTGTGTGTGTGTGTGTGTTTTCACAGGTCTGGAAGTGTTAAAGCAGGAGACAGCAGTGGTGGAGGGGGTACCCATCCTCGGACTGTACCAAACACCGTCTGACGGGGGAGGTCGCATCGCTCTGTACGGTGATTCTAACTGTATAGACGACAGCCACAGACAGAAAGGTAACCCCTCTTTAGTGTGTGCTGATGTGTGTATGTTTAGTCACTTTTTTTTTTTACATACAACAGAAGGCACATCTGACCCAACTGAGTAATATTTTGTTGTGTCTGATCTCTCAGACTGTTTCTGGCTGCTAGACGCTCTCCTTCAGTACACTTCCTACAGTATGACCCCTCCCAGCCTCAGCCACTCCCACAGCCGGGTAGCACCGCCCACAGGCACCGAGCACCCACTGCCACAGAGACTGGAAGGTGAGGAAGGAAGTAACACAATACATTAACAGACAGGTCAATTTAGCATCTCAAATACTGTATATTTCCCTGCCCTTGTTAGGTGTGTATATATAGGTATATTCTTTTCAATCTTCCAGGTAACCATCTTTACCGCTACTCCAAGGTTCTAGAGGCTCATCTGGGAGACCCTAAGCCCCGCCCACTACCTGCCTGCCCCCACCTGTCTTGGGCAAAGCCACAGCCAGTCAACGAGACAGCACCCAGGTAGGTCTGATAAAACACTAATGCTGGCAATTTAAGTTTGAAAGGCTGCAATGCAGACCATTCTGTTTTAGTTATAGCTATATTTGTGATGCTATAATCGTCTGCACTACTGCTCCCAGACATCACTTGTCAGTGGCAACAGTGAAATTTCTGAATATGGTACTTGGCAGCATTCTTAGCTAATTTCCCAGGTGTTATATTTCTCAAAGTGTCTGAAAAAGATTATAGTGAGTTATCTTGTTTGTGCACGCTACCATAGTCAACATTTGAGTTACTTTTCCTTCAGTCACAGCACTATATAGAGGCAGAGGCATGCCTCCCAGTAGGTGGGCAACACATTTCAGTGACACAATGATACTTGGAATCAGTCTTGGGGTTTTTTTTCTGGCAGCAACAGTCTTTTTCCCCCCCTAACCTGTCAACAGAGTGAATCAAAGTAAAAACAAACTCATGAAGTGAAGCTTCGGTCTTGTGACAGACTCCACACACACACACACAAACACACACATTACACTGTACACATTAGAATCTGTCTCACCCTCTCTCGCTCTCTCTCTCTCTCTTGTTTCTTTCTCTCTCTCCCTCTCCTGCTCTCAGTAACCTGTGGAAGCACCAGAAACTTCTCTCAGTGGATCTGGACAAAGTGGCTCTACCCAATATGAGGGCTTACCGTCCCCAGGTCAGACCTCTGTCTCCTGGGGAGAGTGGGGCCTGGGACATCCCTGGAGGTAACACACGGTTCAGAGTTATTACTTTAAGCAAGCTGACTTGGGATTAGTACTGTGCACAGCATTTGACAACATTGTGTTAAAACCTTTCATTTAACTTAACAGCAGCTTTTGCAGTAGAAATGGTGGAAGGATACATTTTGTCACTCATCAGTTTTTCTTTGATTTTACATCATTAAGTATCCAAGTGGCTGGTTATTAAAAATGAGAGAATGTATAAAAGGACAAGCTTATCATCAATAGGACAGAAAGGTCTAATAGCCATCTAGCATAAAGTTAGATAGACAAAGAAATATTACAACTTTTTAACAACTCAAAGCGACAGAATGACAAACTTGAGCATGTTTTTTTAAAAATGGCACGTGGCAGTATGTATTAACTAATATAACAGCACATAACAGGGTATTTAAATGAAAGGAAAGACTACAGTGTGTAAGAATAAAGGTGTTAAAGATGGTTACTGAGGTAGCCCCCCATATGACCTGTGCCCTTCTCCCACTCAGGGATAATGCCCGGTCGCTACAACCAAGAAGTGGGCCAGACCATCCCCATGTTTGCCTTCCTGGGAGCGATGGTCGTCCTGTCCTTTTTCGTGGTCCAACTCACAAAGGCCAAGAGTAAACCCAAGCGCAGGAAACCCCGCATCAAACGGCCCACATACCTCCAACAGCAGCAGCAGCAGACGACCACTGGGAAAACCCCCACAGTTTAAGTGGCACTGCAAATCTGAACTGCTGCTGGGGCGCTGTGTTCACCTCCAAAACTGAGACGCTGTTAAAAGGACAACTTGTGTTGAGCAGCAACGTTGGAGGTGTGGAATTACATGGAGTCTAATGAACTGTTGAGGCAGACCTGACTGCTCTTAAACTCAAGCCTGCCGGACGTGAACGTACTGCGACTCCAGGTGTCTCTCGGATGCTGTTTTTGTACCTCTCGTCTGTTCAAGGCTGTCCGTGGGTGTTTGTGTGTGTTTGTGGACTAACGAACAGCATTAGATCGTGTTATGCACATGATGTAAAACACACAGTATACACTTTGCCCTAAAAATGCCTGTGTCAGACGAACATGTTGTCTACATTTTCCTCTCTTCTTTGACCAAACTGTTTCTTTTGAATGAAATGTGTCTGACTTTTATATTTATTGAATTTGTTCGTACCCTAACACACACACACACACAAGCGATTTCGCACTCTCACACACGCACACACACACATACAAGGAAATACATATACATACTGCTTGCACTTTAAGAATAAAGCATTTGGCATACACGCGCAGAGAGATACACACCACACACACATGCAGTCGTATCCAACACGAGGACCATCGGATGATCAGGTTGTCTCCTCCTGTGTCACCATCCAAGTTCTGGCCATATCTGTTTAAAATCACTGTCTTTTCATTGTTTTTATATTTTATATAACGAATGAACCCTGGCCAAGCATTCTGTTGATATCCTCCGTCATGATCTCATGGTCAGTAGTAGCATTGACAGACTTGTTTAAATATATCTCATCAATTAAAAAGCATAATCAAAGTGGTCTGCTTGGTTATTGTTGCATTGTTTCTGGGGTTGCTATCGAAGTCATTTCTAATGGTAATTCAGGATACACAATATATAGCTGTTCTCAGACATGAAATTTGTAAATTGGTGGTTTCATCTATCTGTTCAAGTGATGAGTTTTGTCAGTAAGGGATTTGGTGGTTCCATGGCCATGGTTTTAGATAAATTTTTTGCTTTGTCAATAATGATATACCAGTATATTTTTGTTCCACCCTTTCAGGTATAATATCTTCTCCACCCTCTAGGGCCCTTTTTTCCCTCTTTTGTTCATAAAAAGCAGCTCAAGCATACAACTGTGCGTTGTGCAATCTCTTTTTTTCCTTCTGGCAACAACTGTTTTCTTTTCTCTTGTTTTCCCCCCTTGGGATAAAGTGAAAATCCATGTGTTATTCCAAGAAATGCAGAGAATACCTGTGAGCATGAACACATCTCCCACCACCAAAAAGTAGAAAACCAATGATTTCAGTGGTTTTATCAGAAAGATTGCTGGCAAAATGTGATCGGCAGAGCAGAAACATTTAGAAGATAGGAATTTTTAAAAGTTTTGGGGGGCATTTTTATATTCAACAGTGGACAGGTGAGAAGTGACAGAGGTGATGTGCAAAAAGGTCACCTGTCAGAATTGAATTGAGGATGTTGAGATCACAGTATATGGTATGCATTTTAACCACCAGGAAGCCCTAAAGATTGTTTTTTTAGGAAGAGTTTGCAGTACACATGTAGTTTATCCAGTTAAAATGGTAAAAACAAAAATAAAGGGAATTGCTTAGTCAGCAATAGCAATCTGTATTAAGCTGACAGTTTTAATCTTTATTTTTCTCACAATTTCTTGCAAAGTTGCTCATCACTGTACTGTTGCCATCACAAAGATGTGATGAAACCTGCCAAAACATTTGGCTACAGTCACCACAAACATTTTAGAGGAAAAGGCTGAACCAAAAAAAAAAAGGAAGTTAATCTTGTGACATGAGCTCATTCCTTTTTATTCTGCAGGTTTCTGAAATGCGTTCCTTGGCAGACTTTAGAAGGAATAATTGCAATTCTTCCTGTGGAGTAATTATAGGTTGAATGGACTAATTCCATCTCACTCTGGGCTTTAGTATTGGGTATAGGCTGAATTCAGTGATGCAGGTTGATTTCATCAGAGGTGATATGTGTCGGTGTGCTCAGGGGTTTGAGCTTTGGCTCTTTATCCGAGCCTAATAGGCCAGATCAGCCTTTGAATCTGTCACCCATCCGCTTGGATGACGGCCCCACTGGAGAACTAATCTCCCTTGGAACCTTGGGAAACTGGGGAATGACCCCAGAGCCAGCTAGTTGTGCTAACAAGATTTGGGAAAGCTGGTGGTGAGTGGAGGTCACATGCCCTCTTTCCCTCCACGGTTCCCAGATGCCAAGACTTCCTGTCGGGCTATTCAGGTCGCCTGCTCACATCCTGGACAGGCAGTTGAAAGAGACACCGTGGCGGCTCTGAGCTGAGCCCTCAGCCCCCCTCCGATTCATCAGTTCTTCTCTCATCATATGTCCTACCAGCCTGTACCATTCCCCGTCCACTTTATCCATTCATTTCTATGTGAGCATAAAATGCTGGCTAGCATCTACCCTCCTGCTTCCCCTCCTGTCACACCTGTTCACGTGTCCTTCCCACTCCTTTAATCAGTCCTCCATATCTCCCATTTGATCCCTTAGGGCCAAGGCCTAAATGTGTCACTGGCTGATTTTAGCGAAGCTTGACCGAAGTGAACAAACTTTGAGTCGTGACTCGAGTTCACATGACTTGAACTCGAGTCAGACTCGAGTCATGAATCAGATGACCTTAGGCTTGACTTGACAAAATCAAAAAAGACTCAATGTTGACTTTAAAACAAGTGACTCATGACTTCACTTTAGCCTTTTAACTTGGAATGACTTGATATCCTGCCCAAGCCCAAAGATGAAAAAATGTGATATAACATAAGTGCACAGCAAATCAACTGAGATCCTCTGAATCATCTGCCAGATACGCTTGGAATCAATTAGAAAGCAGCCAGTGATGTATTAGCAGGAAAAGGGAAAAGCAGTACAGACCTGTGGCTGTGGTTATCAAAAAAAAAAACGGATGACAACATGCAAAACATTTAGCTAAAAATGTCAGATAATTGTAATTGTTTGCATCACAGGAATAAAAATAACAAGGCGCAACCAATAATAGAGTTTTGTCAATACATTTATTTGGAAGTAGTAAATGCTAATATTAACAAGACAAAGACAAGGTTATTCATGCAAATCAGCATGTTACTTCCTGATTCAGTCCATGTCCTTCCTCTCCTTCAGAAAGATGGCTTAAACCTAGGGGGTACAATCTGTTACCCTGCGACTGTACTGCAGGAAATTGATTTGTGTTGCTTTTTCATTTTCATCCATGAAATTAAAAGTCAGGAACTCAATTTCACGAGTGAAATAAAGTGATGTCACTGTATTTTTTGGGTGAAGTCAAACAAAAGTGTTTTTGGCTTTTGTACCACCGCATTAATTCTGTGCATGAAATGTGCAAATTGCTGTGCCCGTGTTACTACTACTGGACATTTCTCCACTATTAAGAATTGTCCTTTCAGTTGAGACTGCTTCATGTTTACTTCACCTCCCAGGCCAGACAAGCTGCACAACAATGAGTCATGGACGAAAACAATCATTCTTTGTGTTGACATCAAAATACAAAGATGATGAAAGCTTTTAAAGTAGAGGGAAGAAGAAAAAAAAGTTGTCTTGTTATCTTCAACTAACCCTTAATAGCACTCAGTTGTTGCAACTTTCTCTGAGGATGAATAACAGAAAACACTAATGGAAAGGCCTTTGTGCTTTACAGACAGACGGCATTCATTCCTCTCTCACATCCTTTCCTCTACAAGTAAAGGCAAGATCTTGTTTGAAATGAGCAATGCAGGTGAGAACCCCTTCCTCACCTGACTTACTCCGCATCACTCATGGCAAACACTGCTAACATTTCGAAACCTTTTGTGGATTTGAGTTTTCATCACAGCCTGAAGTGTAATCATATTGGTTTCACCCACATAAAAAGGCATCAGTGATTGATCTTATCTTTTATGCTTGTGAGAAAACAACCTTGTCCACGTGGGCCTCTCTCCACTCCCTAATTCCTGTTATGTCTGACTTTCACTGACCATGTGATTCGGGACACAAGACATTCTGGCCCCGAACAGACGTCCTCTTGTGTCCCCCACCCCACCCCGCCGACACACTTCTCATACCTTTTTAACTCCCCTCCCCATCCTCCTCCAGTTTTTTGTCACTTACGTTCTCTTTCTTCTCAGATTCTTCCTCTTATGTATCAATCACTTTAAGTCATGTACCTGTGATGAGTGCACCCTCAGCTTAGCTGTTCTTTGCTGTTTTATCCATGCAGCTCCCTCCATTCCTGTAACTTTCCCATTGCTGTTCTACACATTTTCTTCTCCCTCACTTACTGACATCACCAGATTCGACAGTGAGCCAGGCAGCCTAACACACACCTACACACCCACACTCTCCCACACATACACACACTGCCCCCCACACACTGTGTCTCTGGGTTATATGTGAATATTTTGAGGATTTTGCCAAAATATTTTATTATATTAGCTCTTTAAATTGTTTAACAGAAAATCGTTATCAGCTGGCCTAATTTATAATGGTCACACTTATTGTGATCATTTTTGCAGTTTGGTGTCTAACACAGACTTCTTGCTGACATGGTGTGTGTGATAACTGTTATGTATCATTTTGTACTATGTGTCCTGTCCTGTTTGTTCAGTACTGATCTGTAATTGTAGGCTTATGTATGTCTTAAGTGTTACTTGCCAAGGGGCTGCAGGTGAAAATGAGCTTTAAGCTAACTGTGGTACGATCCATCAAACAGTACCATTTATGTCTGCTGTACATGACCACTTACAAATAAATGAAATTAGTAAATACATTGTGAGTGGGCGGACAAATTATACCAAATTATTGTTATTTTTTAGCATGATTTGATCATGAGTCCCCTTATGTTGCAGTTTAGCTACTGCTGGAAATATCCCCATTGTGCATTTTGTTATGACACAGACTTGCTTTTAAGTTCCAGTAAAGTTGAAGCATTCTCATTCATAGAAGATTCATTCAGTGTAAGTGCCACTGCATCTTACTGTGGCACTTACATTCTTATTCACATTTGTGCAGTGGTGGAATGTAACTAAGAACATTTACTCAAATACAATTACAATGTTGAGCTACTTTTACTTTACTTGAGTATTTACATTTTCTGCTACTTTATACTTTTACTCCACTACTCTTCAGACGGAAATATTGTACTTTTTACTTCATTACATTTATTTGATAACTTAGTTAGGCTACTAGTTACTTTGCAGATTCAGATTATAAATACAATACAAATATAAACACAAATATACATTATTCTAAAATGGGCCATTCTGCATAATGAGTACTTTTACTTTTGGTACTTTTGTACTTACTTAAGTGAGATTTTGAACGCAGGACTTTTACTTGTAACAGAATATTTTTGATCTGAGTACTTCTTCCACCACTGCATTTGTGTATTAAAATGTAATTAAAAACGTAGCGTACAAAGTCCCCTGTGGGTCTCTCTGAAAGGTCCCGTACAGTTTCCGAGCAGCACCTGAAGGCAGCAGCAGCCCTCCATCAGACCCACCCCTCCCTCCTCCCTCCATCCGGCTCCTGGCTGAGTGAGCGGCCCGGCCCACAGAGAACAGCACCGTGCCCGGGGGGGCGGTCGAGAGCAGACGGGCAGGTCGCGTGGGTGTATGTATGTAGCCTGTGAGCGCGCGTGTGCGTCAGTGTGTGCCTGCCGGTTTAAGTATGGAAGAGTTAGCCCGAGAGAGCATCAGCCTGCTGGCTTCAGCCTCAGCCAAGCCACCGCTGAACGTGGTTGCCGGTCCTCGGCTTGGCTCCATGGGGGCCATTTTCATCATGCTGAAATCCGCCCTGGGCGCCGGGCTCCTCAACTTCCCCTGGGCCTTCGAAAGAGCCGGGGGCATCCGCAGCGCAGTCACCGTGGAGCTGGTGGGCATTTTTTGATATCAGCATTAGACTATAAGAAGATATTTCTACTCTTAGAATATAGCGTTTCTCTGCATCACTGAGTTCTGGCAGAGATCTCAAAAGTTGATGCAGCCAAACTCCTTTTTTAAAGGTTATTTATCAAAAGTATGTTTTTATATTTATTTTTATTGGATGTTTGTTGTAGGGAAGATGCATCTTATCTACTGAGGTCCACTGAGATCAATTAAGGAGATTGTGATCTGTTCCACCTGACAGGAGAGGCCATGTTAGACTTGACCTTAGCACCTTTTTAGATTCACTTTATCCTTATCAGTCTGACTTTTCTTCTGTCGCTCGCCTCTTTTCCCCAGTCTGTCACTCACACCACTGCAATATTGAAATCGTTTTGGGTATTTTCATGTAGCACCATCTTTTTCCCTTCTGCCGAAACCAGAAGTCATTGTACAGAACCTTTTCACCCCAGTTGTTCATCACTTTGACCCTGAAAATTGACACGAACGTCTGTTTGTCATGTGTAAAAAGTTCCCAGACTCCCCACAAATCCACGTTTTGTTTTTGGGTCTCCCATGTGGATGAGGGAAATTCTGCTGGGGAACCTGCGGACTCTAGTTTTGGAGTAAGCCATGCATTCCTGTTTTACTACTTTTGTATAACTCTAAAGATCAAACCACTGTCCAAGAGTTGGATAGAGAAATGTAAATCATATCTTTATTCTACCGGTGTCGCTGTCCTCCTTTCTAACTTCCACTGGATAAATCACCTAGCAGTAGAAACAGAGGCATTCATTTATTTTATTTTTTTCTGGTCTGTTGTGTTTAAAAAGTATTCAGTTCAGTATTTCTGCTTCTTTGATGCTCCTTCCTTATCATTTGTCTTCCTGCAGACTTTGGACAAAATAAGGCTTGAATGTGTTTTTAATATACATTCTGTGTCCTCTGTTGTGTCAGTTGTAATGTTACGTAGAAAGTCAGTTTTTTTTTGTTTGATTTGACACCCTTATGGTTTCATTGTCATGTTCTCCATTTCCAAAGCTGGATGTGAAATCAAACAAGTGAATTATCTTGTCTTAAGTTACCAAAACTTCATATTTCAGTGACAATTTAAATATTTAGTTCAAAGCTGCATGTATTGATTTTTGGCCACTAGAGGGCAGTTAAGACAGTTAAGTCTAATTAGCCTAATTTCACGTAGCAACATTAGCATTCATTTACTGTCATGTTTCTGGCCACCAGAAAAATGTAACTCCAATATTTACTCAACTTTTAACTTTGTTTTGGTCTTCACAAACTCCTTAGAAAAATAAGCCTCTTTAGGTGCTAAATGTTTGACTAGCTAGTTGCTAACTTTGTCTGTCTGTTGTCTGGAGCTGGACGAGTGTGTGGTAGATTTATCAGAGCTTCGTTGATGGCTACAATTTTTCTTTGGGTAGTTGGATGAGAGCGGTGAGAATGAACCATACAATAAATGTGCTGTAAAAGCAAAACAGTTAGCTGAACTCGAGCTAGAGCTCCTTGGTTTTACATGCAGTGCCATTATGAGCAACCTCTTTCACACTACAATCTTTTAACTCTGTGTTATCACAAGTATTAAGTCAGGCTTATGTTTTTTTTTTTTTTTTTTTTTTAGAAATGCATCACTTGGGCTTTGGAAACTTGTGACAGAAAAATTATATTGTACTATTTATATATTAAATGATTCATTGAAAAAAATGATAATCCAGATTAACTGATAATAACTAATTAGGCTAAAAATAATTGAGAAAACAGGGTCATAAGATGTTGGCTCTCCACAACCCTCCACAACAGACACAGACACACACACCACCCTCTTCTGAAATGAATCCTCTACATCTTGATCTGGGATGATGCCCTGCACTGCTCAATACCTAAAGATGAGTAATTTTAATGTATATATTTAATCAATATCAGCATTAAAAATTGGTGCCGGTCAGTCTCTGCCAGTAAACATTTAGCTGGTTGTCCACTGTTAAAGAGCTCTGATGTGGTTTTCCTCCTATAATCTCTTAAAAAAATAAAATAAAAAATAAATCCTGGACAGTGTAATTGGTGCTGAATGAGGTCAAATACCTGAATCTGAAGGATTTTTTTTTTTTTTGACTTCCCAGTTAGGCCAGGTCATCCCATTACACTGCAATGATTCTAAATACCCGACTGAACACTTGACAGTGACTCTAGAGCTTAATTGGATCATAGACTTTTGTAGTTTGTGTCCGAGCATGCTCTTTTACACTCTTCCAAAGTCACTCCCAGGTGTTTCCCCTCAGATCTTCTTAAGACCTTATTTACATAATTGCTGTCATTTGTATGTCCATGTAGAAATGGCATAATGAAATAATTCCAGACTTTGACCTTTTATAGCTGTTCAGCAGGGATCTCTAACCCTGAAGTATATCTCCTCTCCAGTGTTTTCCCCTTCTCTCTGTTTAGATTGTGTAGCAGGTTTTCTTATTGTTATTGAGGAAACACTTTATCTTCCACACCTCTCATTAGAGTTCAGTAACTCACTACTTCTTATCAGCATATTAACCCAGAAGACACTGACATTAATCCTGATACATAGCAGGGACGGAGGGGTAACCTCCTAGGCTGTGAAGGCAATTGCTTGGCACACGTCTTATGTAGAAGTTTAAAGGGTCTGACTGGAAAGTTTAGAACGGTCACAGATGGCAGCTGTAGAAAATGGGATAATATGGTAAGGTTAGGCCTGTCAGTTCATCTGTATCCCTTCCCTTTTCTCTATCCCAGGTCCTCGGCATCCAGAGCAAGCATTTGTGAGGGCACAAGGGTACACAAATTACTGCATATTCTATACGGAGGCCATCCAAATGGTTCCTATCCTTCGTATTAGATTTCCTCAGTGTCATTTTTCACTATCAGGTTCTTTCACAAAAGCACTTTTTCATTAAATAGGCTTGTGACACTGCTTTACAGCCTCAAAATGACAAGCAACCATCCCAGGCATTCAGTAGTTGTATTAGTGTCATTTGTATTATTAATCAAAACTGGATGCCATAAATTTAGATAAGCAAAAACAAAAAGATGTGAAGCCCAGACCAGACAGTGGGGGAAAAACAGTTTTACAGAAAAAATGTGAAACTTTGATGATGATCTGGACTTGTACAGGCAAACAACAAACGACTATTATCTTTTACTTCGTCAACCTGTGCATCACTGGTGGCCTCCGCCCAGGGACCACAGGTGGAAATGTTTAGCTACATCTGGCACAAATGTATCGTGCATTGTCCCTGGTAAATAAACAATAAAATAAACAAATAAATAACTATGCTCAATCTACAGTCTATCTAGAAGCTGTTTTCATTAAAGAGACTGCTGTACCTGCTAAACATCACCATGTTAGCATTGTCGTTGTGCGTTTGTTAGCATGCTGACGTTAACTCAAAGCACTGCTGCTTTACAGCCTCCCAGAGCCGCTAGCATGGCTATTGACTCCTTTCCTTTTTGATACTCGGTGATACAGACATTTTTCAGGCAGTACCTTAAAAGCATTAAGGTGGTATTATCCCTATCTGGTGGTATTATCTAACAGAGATAAATAGGCTAAAAGCAACACACATACTGCATCAGTTTTCACCAGGATTGTCTCATTTTTCTACAAATTAAAACTTCAGCCATCAGAATGATTTGTAAGATGCTACAATCACATACAAGTTCTACATAAGGTGGCTTTAAGGTATTTGTTTGTGGGTCGTTTGGTCTTGATGAGTGCAAAATCAGTGTTGTTTAATTTGTACTGTGGCAAATTGGTGGAAAGACCCACTGAGGCAAAATAATACTTTGAAGCTATGAGGTCAAAACTTCAGTGTGTGCATAAAGATATAAATATCCTGCCTTAAAATGTCTCAACTGTTTCTCTTAGCTCCATCATTCTGCTCTCCCTCATCCACTCAGGTCTCTCTCGTGTTCCTGATCAGTGGTCTGATCATCCTGGGCTACTCCTCGTCCATCAGTGGCCAGTGCACTTACCAGACGGTGGTGAAGGAGGTGTGTGGGCCGGCCATAGGTCAGCTGTGTGAGATCTGCTTCGTCTTCAACCTCTTCGTGATCTCTGTGGCCTTTCTGGTTATAGTGGATGACCAGCTGGAGAAGTGTGAGTTGGAGAGTCGGTCGAGTGTGTGAGCATTAGCACAAAGTACGGATTTGTACTTTTTTTTTGTGAAATCTTTTTTAGCTTTATCATTAATATTCATTTTAGTAAGTAATCCGTTTGAGTTTAAACAGACCTGCTTTCTGAAATGACCTGTAGTGGAATCCATGAACCATTGAGCTGCTCTAATGTGTGAGTGCCAGGTCATTGGGAAAAGGAAACATAATGTGGCCATGACCACTTCTTTTAATTGGAGTCTGTTACCTTCTTGAATTTGACTTTGAATCTGTTGGGGTTTTTGTTTTGTTTTGGTAGTGGACCAGCTGGACTATTTATCGCTGAATTTAAAAACCGGATTGATTTGCGATCTCTCTCTCTCTTCTTCCTATGTTAGAGAGGTTGAATCCTCTGTGCTCTTGCTTGGCTTTTTTCTCCTCTCAGTTAAAATGGAAAAAGGGAGGAATAATGCAAGACTAATCTGAAGCAGATGTCTTTTTTTTTCCTGTCCACATCAGTTGCATCAACAGGAAATTAGACTTTTCATGATCCTCCTTAACTTTGGGACTGATCTGATTATTTTGCATTTTCTATGCTTCCTCCAGTAAATGTTTACGTCTTGTGTGTTCTTGATTACCTGTCAGTGTGTGGCTCCCTGTATGAGCTGGTGACTGGTTTGCCAGAGTCCGAGATGCCGTACCACTTCTACACGGACCAGCGCTTCGCCCTGGTGCTACTCTGCGTCCTCCTCATCCTGCCACTGTCCATCCCCAAAGAGATCAGCATTCAGAAATACATCAGGTCAGGTGTCACATGTGGGAGTGCAATGCACGTGTGATTGTGGCAAGCCACGAATATCCAATTACATGGTTTAGAAATAAGACATAGCAGTACAGAATATTAGTGTTCCTGTCAGTTTTATCATTTTGGATTTTAAGTAGTTTTTCATATCACATTGATAGTTTTATTTACATTTGATTATAGTTTGAGCGTGGGTTTCGTATAGAAACTGCTTAGTTATTATTTACTGTTCATGTTTACCACAGGCTGATTCCTAATAATTTTGGTGACCACTTAGCCTGTTATGTAGCTCGACCATCAGCTCAAAATTCCCTCTTTACCAACAGTTTGATGCATAATAATAATAATGATAATAATAATAATAATAAAATAACTCAAAAGCTAATGGCCAGATTTCCACAAAATAAAATGAAAATTTCAATCTTTCATGGAAATATAAATAAAATTCATGCACATTCACGCTCCCCTTAGGATGAACCCTATTCATTTTGGATGCTCCATGAGCTTTTCTCTGTGTAGTGCCTCCTACGCTCCAAAATGTCAAATTTATACTCAACATATCTCGTTTGTGTTATTTCTGCCTGAACCAGGCGTTTTGACTCTGTCCTCTCACAGTGTTCTAGGCACTCTGGCTGCGACCTACCTGACCATTGCCATCATCATCAAATACCACACCACGCCTTCTGTTCTGGGTCACATCACCCCTCTCTACAGCAGTGGGTATGTATGTGTATATCTGTGTGTGTGTGAGTGTGTGTGTGCGCGCGCGCGCGTGTGGGAGGGGACAAACGATGGATCCAAACAATCTTATTTGCTCCACTGGTCACAATGGCTAGTGAACTCAGTTAGTCTTGAGAGTCGATGTGTCTAGTTACAGACAAATTGGTTCCATCAGGAGTGCAATGCTGTAGTCAACAGTGTGTTTTCCTCCTGTTTATTTTATCAGGTCATTATTTGTTTTATTATAAAGACCGGTAGCAAGGGGAAACGGCTAGCTAAACCTAGCTGTTTGTGAGTTTTAAATGTGCTGGTAGGTGGGTTTTGTTACCTTTGGACAGAGTCAAGCTAACGGCTTCCCCCTGTTACCAGTCTTTATGCAGAGCTAAGCTGGTCTGCTGGCTGTAGCTCCATATTTTTAACGAACAGATATGAGAGTGGTATTGATGTTTTCGTTTAATTCTCGGCAAGAAAGCAAATAGCTGTATTCTCCAAAATGTCAAACTGTTCCTTTTTAAATTTGTTTTGCTTTCTTGTGATGACAACAGAGTCTGTAGCTGTCAAAATTCTGTTACAAAATTATTTTCTGTGAATATGTGCTTAGCAGTCCATATTTACTGTTGTCTGCATGACTGACGCCAGGTGTATAATCTGCCTTCAAACCTCAGCAGTGGGTGGAAATGAAGTAAGGAAAAAAGAAAGAATTATAACAAAATGCTAAACAGTAGGTTTTTATGTCTTTTTAAAAAAAGTGTAATAAATGTAATAAATATACTTACTCACCAGAGCATGTTCATGTTGCATGGGGTTGCTTCCAGGAAATATGACTGCCATAAGTCTTAGCCATAAATCTGCTTGAACCCAGGCCACCAGGACAGACAAAGTAGATCAAACCACTCTGCTCCCTCCTCTCCTTGAACCCCTGTGTCACTGTTAAGACACTCTGTCTGGCTCACTGACTTACCTTGGTTGCTCTTGTCAGCTGTGCACCTGTGATTGACTGATAATTCTATAGCAAAGTGCCTCTAAATGCCACGGCATTATGAATCGTGCCCTAATAATAGCTTATTTCTTCTTCTTGTGGCATTAGTGAACTTTAGAAAATGACTCTTGTGTCTCCTCCGTCTCCTGCATGTGCAGGATCAGCTCCTGGGCCTCCATGTTCAGCGTCATCCCCACCATCTGCTTTGGTTTCCAAGTGAGTGCAACAATTTGAAATGTATTCATGTAAGATCCTTTAAGACTTGGTTAACACGTGTTTGGAACATCGTGCTGTGATAAGGCTGGAGGCCACTGAGTGTGCAGCTGTGTGTGGGAAGGTTTATGTATATGTGCGTACTTCAGGAGGGAAGAACTGTCAAAAATTGCAAATACATGCACGTGACTACATTAATAAATGATTACCCAGCAAGTAATAAACATATCTTTCTCACTTACAGCATCTAGCCTTGCAGATAGTTTGGGTTTTACAATTTTATTTCTGCCTCCTCCCCAGTGAAGGTAAATGGAATTTCATTTGTGTTGAATGTTAAAAATTCAACAGCTTTGTTACTTTCCAGAAATGGGACCCCCTTAATGGTTCATTCTCATTACAGCAGAAAAACGAGGCTTCTGTGCAACACATGCCACGTTGGTCAGTGCAGTCTTATGGGGTAGTGGGGGAGTCCATGGGATTGGGATTGTAAATTCTTAGTTAAGTCCTGAGTATGCTTGAAAAGAACCAGTTTGTACATTGTACAACAACCACATCTGAAGGCAAAAGTGTTGATAGCTGTTCCGAAACAAACAAGAATTAAAGTGTTAAACCTTTGGCTCTATGTGGCTTTGCACAATGCATCACATACAGCTGGATGGGACTAGTACCAAATAAAAAACACACAACATACACAGCAACAGAGGAGGCAAGAGCTAAAGATGTGTATCCAATGTGGTGATGTGTATACTTTACTCTGGATTATCTAGACCTCACTGTGAACAGTTTCCATTGGAGCTACTTTCTACCTTCTTCTAGAAGAAATAGCCCATATGAGAAATGGTGACAGCGAAGTCTTTGGAATATTTCAGTATAATGGGGAATCTGAGTCTGGAAAGACACACTGCTGTTTGAATTTTTAAAAATGTAATTTTTCAGTGCTGTGAGCAGCACAAACAAAATTCCATTCACCTCCATTGTACTGGGTGGAGGCAGACATTTCAGAGACAGATCTCAACCTGGACAAATAAAACCAAATGCATCTGCATTGCGAGACACTACTAAAGAGGTAAATGAGTGTGTGCTGAGTCTAGTGCTTCAGCATATTTCTGTGTTACAAACAATGGCAGACATTGAAGTGATGCACAGTGGGTTTTCTCAATAATCTTTAGGACCTGGACTTTTTCAGGAGAGTGTGTTAAGTATAGTGTAAAGGTCAGCAGGCCTGCACAGCCTGGGGCAGCTGTGCTCTGCAGGAGCTCGGCAGAGGTGAGCGTTTCAAATTTAATAGCAGGGCAGAGTACGGGAAAAAGATCATTCTGTCAATCTAAAGCAGGACAGACTGATCAGTAACTTCCCACGTTGCCAAGGTAACCCCTGAGGGATGCTGGCGGGATCTAATAAAAGGAGGGGAAAGTGCAAAAGGACTGATGCATGTCCTCTCACACAAACACACACAGAGAGGCGCACTCCCTCAGGGTGAGTGATTGCCCTGCAAAGGGCTGAAAAGAGAGCTGATGAGATCCTGAGAGGAGTGGAGAAGGGGAAGGCAGGAAAGGGGAAGTGAGATTTAAAACCGGGCGATGGCAGATGGGATCAAGTGGGGACAAGAGTCTGTATCGTGACCCCTGTGATGGTTTAAATCTCCCCATTGTGCCCCTCCGAACCCATAGCCTTCATTTAATTCCCTATCTCATCTCAGTGCGTCACACCGGCAGGGAGTTCAGAGATAATAAGACCTCTGGATCCTCACCCTGCACTATGTGCTCCAAACAGATGAGAAAAATCCAAGGTTGGCGGCGAGAGAGGCACACAATGTGTCTGACCAACAACTAGTCCCTATTTTATCTGTTAGTGGCGCTGTATTTAGTCTCACCCTGGAGTTTATGCCAACCAAACACAACAACAGTTATCAGATATCACCTTTAACCAGAGAAGAGGAACTAGTACATGAAGTCAGCTGCTGTAGTGATCAGTTGGAATCGGAAATCTTCATTCTCTGCACTGATTGCACATTTTTTGATTTGTCAGTTTACTTTCTTGTCTGTGTGTTTGTTCCAGTGCCACGAGGCGTCCATCGCCATCTACAGCAGCATGGAGAACCAGCGGCTCTCTCATTGGGTCTTCATCTCTGTGGTCTCCATGGTCTTCTGTCTTGTCATCTACTCCCTCATAGGTCAGACAGGTTTCCACTTCCCCTCTCCTCTGACCTGTAGGATTAAACCGCATTTGCTGTTACCACTAGTAACTAGGTGTCGCTAAATCAACCAGGACTGCCACTTTAAAGGAGAAAATATGCAATAATTAAGATCATTGTATATGATGGAATAGGGACATTAGAATGTGCCAAAGGCCACAAAATTTGGGCTTTTATGGCCAAAAATTTTCTCTGGGGGGCATGCCCCCAGACCCCCCTAGCTGGCTACGTTTTCCTACTGGCTGACTACTCCATATCCACGTGGAAAGCCCTGTATGTGTGTTTGTTGATTTATGTTGTATGTTTGTGCAGAGTTGGCTCATTTGGTCATTGTTTGTGAGTGAAAATCTTAGTTTTTCCATTTGGCTCCATATACACACCACATTTGTTGTTGATGGATAAGGAAAAAGCATCCTTCTTTTCTCTGTTACAGGGGTTTATGGGTACATGACATTTGGTAAAGAAGTGAAGCCCGACATTCTGATGTCGTACACCAGCAATGATATTATGATGCTCATCGCCAGGCTGCTGTTCGGAGTCTCCATCATCACCATCTTTCCCATCATCCTGCTGCTGGGCAGGTCAGAGGCACAGGCTTAGTGAAATCATATCACTTTAGTTGAATCTAAGAAGACTCAATCTGTCTCACTATTTCACTTGAATTAAATCACCCAAAGTGAAGATAAAGTTTAAATATAGTTTCCTACATGATAAGTCTTAAATTTGGCCTAATGTGAACGCAGGATTTTTTTTGATAAATATGAAAGAAGTACACATAACCTCTGACCTCCTTTAAATTCTCTGCCTGGGTTACAACATTTACTTAATGCAGAAAACAATACAAACAAACAAAACACACCCGTTCCTGCACATCAGATCAGTGATCCAGGACCCCTTGCTGAGCTGGCGCCGGAGACGTGACGGCATGGTGACGGCGGAGTTTGAAAGCAGCAGCCGCTATGTGCTGACAGTCCTGTGGATAACAGTGACACTGCTCATCGCCACGTTTGTACCAGACATCAGCAAGGTCGTCAGTGTCATCGGAGGGATCAGCGCCTTTTTCATCTTCATCTTCCCGGGTAACATTCTGGTTATAGCTTCATATTCTCTCGAAAGTGTTGCAACGCATTAACCCTGGGATGTGTTTGAACAGGACTCTGTCTGATGTTTGCCATGCAGTCTGAGCCAGTCTCCTGTAAGACGAGGTGAGGAAAAAAAACTTAATTTAAAAATGTTAATGTAAATGTATATCAGGGTGGTAATCCAAAGAAATACTCAAGAGACAAAGAATGAATGTAGTAAGATAGGTTGAACTGCCTGAGTGTGTGTGTGTGTAAATCAGTATTTTCACTCTTACAGAAATCTTGAACATGCACAGTTTTATTCTAACAGAAACTTTTAAAATGGGTTCTTGGTCCTAAACTGTCAGTAAAATAGTTTTTGCCCTGGTAGTAGTGGGTCTGAGGATGGTGACGTCTTCCTGTCAATTGGTCTGTTTGTCCATCCAGATACTTTGACTCATTCAGATCAAAGATATATTGACAATCACTGTCAATCACGGTATGACAGGATTCTTACTTATACGTATTTGTGCACCATTTCTGCCCATGTGGGACTGCAGACAGTGAGTGCTCCAAAATGAGCTGCAGGAGAAAGTTTCTCCTTGTACACAGTAAAAATTTAAATGTAATGTGCAGATGGCATTTCTTCACATTCATGCTTACCTGAGCTTGAACACTGCTTCCTGTAGTGCAGCCTCAGGTCTGATTGCCATGGAGTTTACTGAGCACATTTATGCTCCCACAGAGATGAACCCTTTTCGATTTCAATGACCCCTTGACTCTAGCGCTACCAACTGTACAATTATGTTCTTTTCCACTCCTGGTAGGGCTCTACAAACAACAAAATCATCAGTAAATCATGTCTCCTGTTCTCTTTTTGCTCTTTTGCATTTTAGGAATGTAATGAACGATGCAGCCTATAAGGCCTCCTTTTAGGGATTTAGACATTTATTCTTGATTTCCTGTCAGTCGTCTTAGGCTTGTCATTTCAGCACTGATGTAATTTTGACAAATGCTGGAAGAATGATGCATCTTTGCACTGTTACGGGGTCAATAAGAGCTCAACAATCACACCCACTTCACACAGTGATTTACCAGGTGTGCAGAGGTGAGCAAGTATGCAGGGATTGAACTTCTCTCTCAAGCTCTTTTTTTAAAATTCTTTAGATAATCGCTTCTGCCATTTTTGTGTGTATGAATGAGTGCAACACTATGAATGCCTTTTGAGGGGAAAAATTGTCTGAAAGTGTGTGCCGTTATCCTTCAGGCTTTTCACCCTGGCTTAGAGCGTGGCCATTCAGAACAGCTATAAACACTTTTGCTGTTGTACATGCTTGTTCATTTTGAGCATACCTTTAAGCATTTTAAAGAATTATTTTAGGGTGTTGTCATTTATTATTCTGAACTGCTATGCCATCAGTCTGAGTTTTTTTTTTTTTTTTGTAGGTTAGGTTTACATTGGGCTGGAGGGAGAGACATGAGGCAAAGATACTGCATGAGGTGAAAGGGACAGATTAATGCCAGTGTTCTGAAAACAGGAAGTTAGTTATTGTAGTTTGACCCACTGATTTGGCCACTCACCACATAGTCAGCAGCAGTGACTGTGACACACAGCTCATGGAGGTGATTAAGGTACTTCAAAACGCTTCGAGCCTGATTGCCGCAAATTGAGTCAAAAGTCCCCCTCCTTCTCAGAGTTGTAAGTCAAATCTGAACACAGACATGTTACACATATTTTAGATTCCGTGTAACTTACACTCCCCATGGATACCAATATCTCAGATGTCCATTGCGTATAATCTGCTTAGAAATTATAGAAAAAGAAACTTCTTTTAATTTTATTTAGTATCAAAGTAATCCAGTGATAGTTTTCTGTACATCCATGAGTACACTGCAGTCAGTAACTGCTAATAGCTATTTCGGCATACTTGTAATGGTACCGAATTGCCAAAATGCAACTAAATATAGGGAAAAAACTGGGGCTGAAGTTGTAGCCCACTGCTAACTGACTCCATAATTGACGGGGGTTTTGGGGGATGCAGTTGTCTCGATTTTGTCTGAGGGGGTGCCCAGTGTCAGACCTGGGATAGACCAAAGGGATGATGCATGAAACATTCGCTTCAGTTGTTAGATTTCTCTGTCACTTGTACCTTCTCCTCCTCTCCAGAGTCATCCTCACAGTTTGGGGAGTGGTGACCCTGATCTGCGGAGCGTTCATCTTCGGCCAGAGCACCACCATCGCTGTCATGCAGGTCCTCAGAAAGATCTGACTGTTAACTCCTCACTGATCCAAGGTTTTTTTTCATGGAGACATTGACTTATACTCTTCCTTTTCCCCTCCCCGAAAGAGCCCATGGTGAACTATGACCGCCATGGGCTCTTTAAAAATGGACATGACCCCTGAACAATCAAGAGCCCCTCAAAACCTGCAACTTATGGCATTTACTACAATGGACTAAACCCAGTAAACAAAAAAACTCCCTCCTTCAGTGTAGAGTATGTTACTTTTATTTGGGTTAATTGTTCTTAGTTGCAACCTGGTGCCATACTGAGATGATCTGATTGAAATCCTCAGGTATTTCTTCTGTTTGTTCTTCTGTAGTTGATTTAGTCGTTGCTTTTATAAGTGCATATTTGTGCATATCTTATTAGACATGCCTGTATTTAGAAAACATATACATACAGTCTCTGGGTAAGATGAAGACCCTTAAACTGATAGGGTGCTTTAAACATGTTTGTCACTGTTTTTATTTCTCATATTCTTGACCGTTATATTTCACTGTAATTGTGGCCAAAAACCAGTTAGAACACTGTAGCAATGTGAAATTAAAACTTTGCCAAACATGGTGCAGTAAACCAGGAAAGCTTAAACCATTTGCAGTCTGCATGCTACCACCAGACTATGTGATGAAGGATGTCTGACTGGGGAATATTCACAAGACCTGTTGGTATCCACTGTAGAGCCATATAAGACCGAGTTGACAGAGGTTGCTTGAGCATGCCACAAGCCAAGGGATGGGGAGGGAGGATATAGATGTTTCTGTACATGCAGATGTATATTTGCATGTGTAAATAAGTCTTGTTATCTTTTTGTATGTTTATTAAAGGAGCTGCATTCTGATATTTGATTAATATGTAACATGTGTAATGTAGTCATGTTAACAGCGAATATTGAGCTAATATGAAGCCCCCTAAAGGTCATGGCGAGATTTTTTTTTTTGAGGACTGCTTTTGCATTCCCTTGCAATAAATTTTGCGTTACTTCGCAATACTACTTCCGTTCCTTCCTCCTCCTCCTTGTAATGGAAGGTAGCGTGGAGATTCTCAAGTTAATGCATTTAGCATTGTTTATGGACACCTCACCTTAGGCGATGTCCATTGCACTGGGTAGAAGCTGTATGTGCCTCAATTATTGCACCGCACCACACCACAAGGCAACAGGCCTTCTACCAAAACCTGTTTCAGCATTGAAGGTTATTTTAATTTGTTTTGTGCAAAAAGTTTTCCAACTTGCGTTAGTCTGCATTCCTGATGTATCTATTCCTGATGTGTCTGAAGAAGAATAGTATTGCGAGGGAATGCAAAAGTAGTCCTCAACAAATTCTCGCTTTGACCTTTAGGTGGCTCTGTGAGTTAATGAAAAGATAATTGAATAAAATAATTTTTATATGAAGCCTTTGACTGTGTCTGTTTGCTGTTTTAGTATACATGTGGCAAATAAACCCCAAATAAGGTATCGGCGAACCGTAGCCACCAGTGAACCCGCCCATTGAGTTGAGCTCCAAAAATACTGGATGACATCATCAGGGTTACTTCCTCAAATTTTAGAGTTCCCACCAGAGCCACAGCAGACGTACTACTGTTTTCACAGGCTGAGTAGGACTAATGGTGTGTCCCAAATCCATACCATAATAATTGTACACAGTATGTACTACATACTACTCATAATGCTGTTTTAGCAGTTAGTATACAAAAAAATCAGCATACTTCATCATCTACATCACTGCCTATTTAACCTCACAAATAGACTACTTTTGATACTTAAAGTACATTTTGCTGATACTGTACCTGTAATGTAGGACTTCTTACAGAGTGCTTCCTCTACCACTGATTTTCAGCTGTGAGCCGCTCCTCCACTTCCATTGCGTATTGCATTGTAGGAGAATAGTGTACATTTCACCACTTTTCCAGTGTGAACACACTACATGCCTAAAAGCTGCTTAGAATTAGTGTGCATTTGGGACATGCCGTAAACTTGATGTGTAAAATAAGAGACTGTATCATCCTTGTTGGACTGAGATCAGGTGAAGTGGATTGTTTGTGGCTTACCTCATTTTAATGCTCATCAAACCAGCCACACGTAGACATTTGTGAATTGAGGATTGTCATGCAGGATGATTAGACTTCCATCGGGACAGAAACTCATGAATGAAAGTTAAAATAAATCACAGATCTGCAAGAACCTTTCAGTGTGAAATAAGCACCAACATGAATCACCAGCAGGATTTAAAATCAAAGCCACAAAGCATAGTTTTCAGTTTTATAGTTTTATTGAATTGCATCACTCTACATCATCTAGAATTTCAACAAGATTTTCTTCAAAGACCAAATATAATACTTGCATCCCTGCAATAAGTCTCTACACTTAAGAAGAGAAAGCTGTTTTACTGAAACATACATTAAGAATTACTATTTCATTAGACATTGCCATAAAAGTGAATGTTCATTCTTGTATGCCATTTTTCAGATATATTTTATATAATAGATTTTAGTCTCTGTCTCCTTCATAGGAATACTAGAAAAGAAAGAAGGTAAGAAATGCACAAAACCCATTGAAGAGTAGCATGGCCTAATACTACAGCAAATAAGTTACAGGACATTTAGTTGACATGCACTCAGTTGAAGGATAGAAAAGAACACAGCCATAGAAGGGAAGAGTTATGACCTTAACTTGATCAGTTTGGCAAATTCCTGACTGGGTTGGTATCATGTAACAACACTTGATGAGGTAAATCTGGTGACACACTTCCTGTCCACCAGCTTCCCTACAGCTACAGAAACTGATGAGGCCTAATCTCCACACATTGTATGTCCTCCCATGGTTAATGTTGCCAGGAAATATTCAATCAAAGGCCTGTTTCACTACATTTCAATGGCACAACTCTTTCATTGTATGGCGAAGCACAGGTTGCACTGAGGAGTAGGAGGATAGAAAAGAACAGGTTGCACAGTCTGAGGGACATTCAGGAATGTATCAATAGGAAACAGTATTGGCATTTCTGATAGTTCGCTCACAATCTACCTCATATACACAACCCAACCAAGCTGGGCAAGGAAATGTACAGGAAAGAAACCCTCAATTAGAGCATGTGGGCTGCATTCAGCTGGGCACTCGAGTACTGTAAAACTATGGCTATCAGTATAGTAAGTCACTGACATGTAAACATCAATCCATGCAATATGGCTTTATGTTTCTATTCAGAATACAGCAGCTCTTTCTTGAATGCAAACAAGATTTGCCTCAGTTTGTAGTGGCACAGGGGTTTTATTTTTTAAGAAGTGAAAGGTTAAAGGTGCCCTGTGGAGCCTTCTTGTAAACAAACCAAACTCATGTTTACATTCAGTGTTTGTCACTGTTGTTCTGTCATTAGCTTAGCTGTGTTGTCTGGAACAAAATCATGTGGTCTCTTAAACCTCGTTGCTGCGTCCTCAGAAGCTGAGGTTTAAATCACTGTATCAGAGGTTTAACTTAAACCTACTGCAGACACGGTTTAAGCGAGATTTAAGGGAAGGTCTGTATTACTCTGGTCTTTAGTATGTAAGAATATGGTGTTATAGAAGAAGCGATGAGTGAGAGTCAAATATTAAATACATCCAAAATATGCCTAACCTGAAAATAATCAAAGCCAAGCAATTTTGACAACCAGTAATTTTGAGCTGTCAAGTATTTACCCCACACCAGCCAAAAAAAGCCTTTGTGAACTATTTTCTCTCTACCAATAGTTCCTACATGAAACTGCTCACAACAAATCTGTGGATTATCTTGAGTAACCGGGTCATGATGTCTGGAAAAAGACATTGCTGTAGAGTTTTCAAATGTACCTTTTTGGTGCTTTGAGCACCACAAGCTGAGTGGCATAGTCTCATTATATTCAAAAAATACTCTCAATGGCCGATACCTCCAAAACCCGGGAACTCACAGGAAAACAATCTCGATGGATAATCTACACTACAGGTAAGAGGCAAAATATGTATTTTTAATTTTTGGGTAAACTGTCCCTTTAACATATAGCCAAGTGAAACAGTGAAATGTATAAAATGAAAATGTGGCTTTTTTTAACTACTGACATATGTCAGACAATTACACGGACCATTATGGTGTTGTGTTCCTCCGAAACACCTGCGTTGGGCAGATCTTAAGTTAGGCTGCAAGTTCTGGTTTAGCTGGATCCATTCTAAAGTGACAGAACAGCCCCATTGTGTGTTTCCTTGACGTCTAACAAACGTGTTGAATACATTTCCTTCCTCACAAAACATTTGCAAAGCCAACTTTTTATATTTTAAATCCTGCAGTGTTTACATTCATGTTTACTAGCTAGCAGCCTTCGTCTTCTTTGCCTTTGTTGGTGCATTGCTACATTTCTTGGTGCTTTACCGCCACTAACTGAGGATCAGAAAAATAGCATGAAACCAGTGGCAAAAATGTGTATCCTGTCACGCACACCGTACAAACAAATCAGGGACCCAGTCGTAAAAACATTGCTCCATAGCAAAACTAGTCGTCAAAAACTCCACAGGGTTTCTTTAACACAGACACTCAGAGATTAGTATAGACATTTCACAGATAAAGCAGCAGTGCCTTTGCATGCCTGTTCTATAAGCCAACTGAATCTAATAATATTCAACACTTCCACATTCCACACAGTCCTGCCCTGCTCAATGCAGCCCACCCGTGCTGGGCTGGATCGATATTCGTTATCAGTGTAGATGGATCCCCACTCACTGCTACCACAGTACTGGCAGATGACAGACTGGCTGTCATTCACAGATGAAAATAGAGAAAACAGACTCAACAGTGAGGTGGATGGCAAGATGGCACCTTTGAAAGTATAGAGCTATAAAGAAGGAGTTATTCATCAACAAACCTTTTAACCAGGTAATACTATATATCTCTAAATACTCTCATCATACTCAACAGCCTCTAATATACTGTATCTTCAAGTCACAATATTCACTCATTTTTACATTGTGCTTTCTGAGGGAGAGTCAGATTGTTTTACAATGGTGGGCTTATAGTGGTGTTAGTGGTGGTGTCGTGGGGGTTGGGGTGGGGGTGGGGTAGGGGGTCTGGGGCATTGATTCTGGGTATTTTGACCTGAATTTGACCTCAGTTCATCCCAGGGTGAACGGATGAGATTTCAGTTTCAAACAAGGTGAGATTAGTGCCAAAGATCACGAAAGATCAAAACAGATGCAGAGATGCGTCTGATCAATTTCAAACATATCCGCCAAGAACAAGGGAAAGACCAAACACAGAAAATGTGGCTTAACCTCGATTGATTCAGTTTGTTGATAATAGTTTTTCAGAGTGTATCCCAGCATGAAAGGGGCTGAAGGAAGGAAAGGTTGCCAGTTTAGCCAATTTGTAGACACAAGATCACATGATTTATGAATAAGTTACTGTAAAGGTTTCAATCTCCTTGTATGTATTTGGTTTGTGGAAAGAAACCAAGGCCAACATGAAAACTGTGCCCAGGAGTCAAAGACTGACCCCAATCTTCTGTCGTAAGACGAACCACTTTGCTGCCAAACCTGACCTTCATTTGAATATTGTCGTTGGTCACATGAGAATACTATGCTCATCAGAGCTTCCAGACGTTGGTCTTGTCTTGTTTTGTTTGAGAGACAGCTGATCAGTCCCATCCCACATTTCTGATGGTCCACATTTTTCTGTAATGTCCTCCAGTTAAGTTATAGGTATTGTGACCCTTGTTTCCTATAGTTGAGGTTAATGGTGGCAATATACATGATCATTGTGTGAGATACTGATGCTGAGGTGGTTGATCTATCAGCTGCAGTATACTAAGTGATGTGAAGTCCTATTTCAAAGTTATTTTTCTAGTGATATGCTGATAACTGAAAAAGTCTGATGTACAGGAATCTAATGCAATGGTGAAACTGTCTTTGTATCAATAATATGTCAATGCAATGTGAAACTGGTGTTGCGTGATCTGATGCCAAGAGGTCCATACTGAAAGACTGCTATTGGGCATTTCCCTGCTTACTGGGAGTTTACATCACATCGGAAAAGAAAGTCATTTTTTGAAAACTCTTAAAACCTCCTCTGCCATGTGGTGATGTTTAAGGCTTCATATTCAATGTCATTCAGATAGGTGTATCTGTCTGAAGTTTCTGATGGTAGGTATTCTGATTCAAACTGTTGTGCAGTGCCTAGAAAGCTACTGTCACTTCCACTGAGGAAAAGTTTGCACCATAGCACTAAAAGATACAAATATAATCATAATAGAAGAACATTTTCATATGTACAATCTCTACTAAACTTACACAGCTAATATAAGCTACCCATCGCCAATTCAGACAACAAATACACAAACCAAAGGTGGAAATAAAACAAACTTCAGCTGTATGGAGAACAGTGAGGTGCTGCCTTCATCTCTCTATGTAGTCTCCTCTGTCTCAAGGTAGCAGCAGACTCTTGTCAGTCATTAGTCAAGTCAGAAATTATCCCTTGACAGCAAAATGATCTATTTATCTCACCTCTTACACGACCCTGATGTCAGTGCTCAGATTCAACTCTTAACCCCAAAGTGTTTCATGAAATAAAAGCTACATGAAGAAATATAAATCACCAACTCTATGTGTTGGTTCTCTATGTGTCTGTCAATCAAAAACTGGCATCTACATACCCAGATATTTGTGAAGACTGACATATTTTCACAATATAGGACACTGAACTGAACTGGCCCTCTCCTATTGGCTGGTCTTTGGTGCCAGGTAGTGTCACCATCTAATGTACAGAGATAATCATGATGTCTGGCTTCACAGAGATTTGGGTTTAGTGTTCTGTTGCTCGTTAAAAACCTGTCCGGTGTTTACACACTCTAAATAAGTTCATACCAGACATTACTCCCACGGCAGCCATTGTACATAAATGGTACTTGGGGTAAGGAAACTCAGCAAGATAAAGCTGGATCTGCAGACTGAAAGAATAAAGGTTTGTATTTTGAGGTAAAATACCATGTGCCGATATATAAGAAAATGTTTTGTTTTTCCTCCCAAAATTACACTTTAAAAGCAGCTTCATTCATTTGCAGACTGGCATAAATACAAGTAAGCAGTCAAAACCTAAAGTTAGGACCGTAATCCTGGTTCTCTGATAGCATGAGCGTGCAGAGGACTATAACTTATAGTGAGATATTGAGTAGCTGTAATCATACAGGATAATAAATCAACTAGTCCACAGGTCAATGCTGGTTCTCTTTGAGATGGTAGGATTGTTTTAGTCTTTTTTTCTCTCCAAAAACAGGGGTTGTCTTAAATTCAGGCTAATATGACATTTGGCCTCTTACAGCCAGCTATCAGAATCTAACAATGAAGCTGTCTTCAGGTCCTTCTGGGAAACTCCTGTTTGCAAGTTGACATTATGTGGTATGTCTGAATATTGTATGTATTATTATATTGTATGAATAGATGTTTTATCAAGTTACTGAGTCACTAGACGTGCGACTATACTGCTTTTTGCTAGCTCTTGTCCATATCAGTGTAGAAAATCTTAAACCACACATTTTCTACTTAGTCATTTCTAAAAACTCATTCGCTGCTTGCAAGGCCTTCATGGTTTTCGCCATAATATATATATATATATTATTTGACACAACCCCAACCACCCGTACTTAGGGACCCAGAAAACTAAGTTTGAGAGCTAGCTGGGAGCTGGCTAACCTTCAAGCTAAATTCAAGCATTCAGTTTTCCTGAGATTGCAAGCTAATCTATCATCTAGGTCTGTCGATAGTCCTCATTAACTCAACATGTCATGTGAGTTCAGAATGGCTGATGTGAGAATAATGTCCAAAGCATTTGGTCAGTTACAAAAAAGAAATTGAATTATTAGAACACTGTGTATGGGAGCAAATGTGGAATGAGCAGCTACTATGAAATAATAGCTATTTAACTGTAACAGGAGTGGGGAAAAAAAGCCACATCCCAAATGCACTACCCAAAAACAGTAACTGCTACATGAAAAACTCAACGCCAGGGTCCTTGCTACATGACAAACTCCACTTTACAGTGGCTCAAAGCCACTTGAAACATCAACATGACAGAATCCAATATCTTGAGGCAGCAAACTACTATGGTGAGATGCAAACGCATTTTAGTAATCTCACATTGTAAAATGCACTGTTTGTTCAATTTTCACTGCAGTTGACACCATTCATTTGCACTGTGTAAACATGTACTTACAAAAAGAGTTGAGGAATGTGAGGGATGAAAGAGGAGGGGTTTGGGGGTGTGAGAGCAGGTGAAACGCAGGGGTGAAAGGGTTTAGGGTTGGAGGGGAGTTGAAGAGGAAGTGGGGAGTGTCCAGGAGTCTTGGCGTGTAGTTGAATATCTTCATGCTCAGTCCCTGTTCACGCTGCACCAGGCGGCTGCAAACAGAGAGGGACGACGAGTGAGAAAGAGGTTGGAGAGACAGAGAGATTGAAAAGAACAGACAGAAAGACGTGCGAGGGAATAAGAGGACGCAGAAGGAGTCACCTCAAGTCACTGACAGCCCATGCCTCAAAGCATGGATGTACGCCAGTTTTAAATGGTGCCAGGATGCATTAGTTGTTCAGAACGCATCGGAGCTTCAAATAATTACACAGCCAGCCTTACTGACTAAACACTAATCACTTTCCCAGGATTATGAGAAGACTGTTTTCTACTTTTATTGTTTGTTCTGTTGCTTAATAATTTAAGTCATTTAGAAGGGCAAACATTCACTGTTTTCAGCTTCTGAAATGTGAGGATTTGCTGCTTTTCTCTGTTTTATATCTTGATTACATTGAATATCTTTAGGTTTGCACTGTTAGTTGGAAAAAACAAGCTATTTTAAGACGTCATCTTGGGCTCTGGGAACACTACTTTCTGATATTTTACAAACTAAAAAATGAATCAATTAATCAAAAAAATTATCTGCAAATTAAGAATGCACTCCATTGAATTAGTATTACACTTCTATTGATTCGGAGGACCTGCCAGAGACATAAAAAAGTGTGAGAGACTATGGTCAAAATTGAAGCAGCAGAGGCTGAGATATTTGGTCTGTTCCGATACCCATACTTGCGTGCGTGTTCATGCGCATCAAACATGCCAACACGCAGTCCACTTAATTCACAGTTTTCACAAATACGGCTTTGGAGCAATATTTAGACAATTCAGCACTATCAATGATTTTCATGAATATGATCCTGTTTGTTCCCTAACAAATTTTATCAGACAGAAACCCTTCATAAATAATATCATATTATGTCTCTTTTATGTATGTATGCCTACAATATGTGCTTCAAGGCTTCAATTTACTTGCTTTGTTAGTTATATTAGTCCTTCAGCCCCTGAAAGTGAATTTGTTTTTCTTTGCCATCTGATTGTAATGGCAATACTGTACACTTCACCCTACTTATCTTTTCTTAATATGAATATAAAATAGAAATAATAAATCATCTGAGCTTGATTGAGCCATGTATTTGAGTAAGTGATGCGATGGCCTCATTAACCACGTCTGTGCCAGTGAGCTCCGATAAACCACCACATGCTTGGTGTCTTAACGAGCACTTGGGCACCGTTGGCAGTTACCAGAAATGTGCCACTTAACTACTTGCAAATAGTTAGTGTGTTGGTTTTGGAACAGACCCATTCTTACTTTTAGTCCTTCTTGTGGATCACTCTCCAAAAACACTGAATCCCACACTTCCCCAGTGGTGGAAGAAGTACTCAGATATTTAAGTAAAAGTAGCGATACGTTACAGGTAAAAAGCCTGCATTCAAAATGTTACTCAAGTAAAAGTACAAAGGAATTAACATCAAAATGTATTTAAAGTACCAAAAGTAAAAGTACTCATTATGCAGAATAATATATATTATATTATTGGATTATAAATAGTGATGCATTATGTGTAAGCATCACTTTAATGTTGCAGCTGGCAAAGGTGGAGCTAATTTCAGCTGATTACTGGGTATCTTACAGTAATCTATAATAATACATCATAATTTATTATTTGATTATATTTTTGTATTTATAATCTGAATCTGCAAAGTTACTAGTAACTAAGTTATCAAATAAATATAGTGAAAAATACAATATTTCCCTCTGACATGTAGTGGAGTAAAAGTATTAGTCAAGTGCAAGTAGTGCAAGATCTGACAACGTTTTTTCACAGGCGTATTCCCCATCACAAGTAAACTGATCTTGATGTCTAAAATCATTGGACTGCTACTTTAATTTTATTGTGTAGTATTTCACCACTGACCTGGCACAGCTACAGAGGACATGGCCTCCGGCTGACACAGTGTATCCACCTTCACATGCTGAAAGGCTTTGTTGGGGGCCGACTGGAGGTGCCTGGAATCAGAAGGGAGGGTGAGAGAGCGCACACATATAACATGTGAGAGAGCGCGCACACACATAGCTACACACATAACATATATGTACATGTGCACACGCATCTGCTCAGCCACTTATAAACGCATGCAAGCACACATAGCCTCCAAACGCTTAGCGCAGCACCTAAGCCTTTACTATAAGAGTTGAAATATTAATGGCAGTGGGATGCTGTGAGCAGTGGAGCAGAAACTCAGATCAGCTACAGGCAGCTACATCAGCAGCCTCTCCTCATGCCCATCACCAGCACCATCACTAAATCATGATGATCTGACGCAACTCAAGTGCTTCAGCAACTCTGGGGGCGAGCGAATGGCTGCACAATGCTAATTAAATGTGGATGGAGGAATTTATCCAACAGGCTCATGACAGTAATGGAAGAAAAGTGAGCGCTCTCTTTATTTGGCAATCACCAATCAATGAAAACAATGGCAGGAAGGAACAGCACGCTCAGCTCCAAAGAACTTTCAGTGGAGCCAGAGTGCTGACTCAAAGGCATTTTCAGAAAACAAAATAAATGTCCACAGTCGGTAATGACTTTTAATACTGGATCAGCATTGGGAATGAAACATTTTGCAGCAATGGGCCTTCCTCAGCATTTACAGATGTTTTTTTCTGCCTGTTGATTTGGCTCATTTTTAGTCTCACAGCAAGAGTGCTACTTTAACTGTATTAGTGATTTTTTAGAAGCTTGTTCACACAAGTCACAGCAAATCAAAAAGTTCTTAATACTCGCATGAGTGACAGATGTTAGCCAGAGGCTTAGGCTTGAGATGGAAATATTTTTCTTTTTAAGTACATAAAGCCACATGCGATTGAAAACTCACCTCTTCCACTCCTCCTCTCCATCCCAGAACTCGTAGACGACAAAGGATAAACCGTCCGGCAGACGCACCGCAGTCACACTGAAGCAGAGACAGAGGAGAATGGGGATGAGCGGATAATAGAGGAGGGAAGTGCGTTGAAAGTGGATGGTGAGGAAGTGAGAGTTATGACAGAATGGTAAGTGGATCATGGAGGGGGGAGGAGGTGAGAAGAAAAGATGCACGTATACAGTCGATTGATGGCATGAGTGATGGTAGAGGAGGATAAAGGATAGATTAGACATAGCAGAGTAGGGAGTAAAAAAGAAGAAAGATGGAGGAAGGAGAGGATATGAGGTAGTGATGGAAAGGGGAGGAAATGTAAGTCATGAGAGGTGCACATTAAAGGCATATTGAAATGAAAAAGAAACACACACTATATGAGTTTGGATTTCAGGGAAAAAGATGGTGAATTGTTTCCTCATCCCGCACAATATTTTTGTAATTAAAGTTTTTATTTATTTAAATATAGATAAACAGACAGTATCATTGCCTTTAGTTATAAGATATGAGACCCGTGCGTTAGCACATACTGTATTTAGAGCAACCAAAATAATCATTTAGCTACTATAGCTATACAACCATATCATCACAGTGTCCTAGCAACGCTATGAGCAAAAAATCGATCTCATCCCACATGATATTGAGGTCACAGCATTTAACACCAAGATGAGGGCTTGGAAATTGCATCCTATCTATAAAAATGAAACTTGCAATAATACAATGGAACAATGTGTGACCAGGTCAGTTCAAACAGGGCAAGTTGGGCGTTATTGGCCAATTCTACGAGGCACTTTATAGGGTACACTTTGCTATAATGAACAAGGGCTCCATATTGCCTCTAGAACAGCATGAATGTATTGAAGTATGGGTTCAGCAAGGTGCTGGAAATAATCCACAAGGGATCTTTGTCCATGTTTACGTGATGGTGCTGCAGGGGTAAACTGGAACCACTGTCATGTTGGGGCAATCTTCAAACTCTGAGAGTATCTTACTGGAAATGTCCATTTGACAAAAGATAAACAACCCCAAAAGGACTGCAGCTGGTCAGCACCAATATTTTGGTGTCAGGTGGCAGAAAAATGGTGCTTAAGAATTAGTACGTGCCAAAATGGATGTGGGTATTCCACACATCATTAAACCACATTAACTGATTTTTGGCCAGTTGGGGGCAGCGCAACTAAATGTAAACACAACACTGACATTCAGTATTACCACCTTAACATTCATTTAGAGGTGTCTTTGTGTCCACCTGAGGGATGTATGTCAAATATTCACTCCCATTTTAGCTCTGTTTTGGTCTCCAACACCTCTTTAGGGGGACATTTCTTGTAGCTAAACACTTTGTTCACCAGCTAATTGCTAACTTTGTTTATGTGCCACTTGGGGCTGGGCAGGTAATATAGTGGCTTTTTATTGCTTTTCCGTTGAAAACAGCTGCCTGCTGCATCTGGAAACAACACTGAAGAGTGAACTAAAACAATAAAGTTTGGTTGTTTTGGCTGTAAAACCAAAACAACGAACTGCAAGACACTAAAAGTCTCCAGGACTGAGGGAAACTACAGAGTTGGGTGATAATTCTCTATGGGTTTGTGACTCATTTCACATTACACATAGTCATTCGATCCTTAATATAAAAATATTGGTTATAGCAGCTTTAAACCACCACCACCACTGTAGTATCATTCTTATGTTTACAGTTACTCAAAACGCATTGAAGTGAGAGCAGCTAAGGTTGTGTTTATGCAGATCAGGAGGTGCAGTGCAATTTCTGTACTTGTTTATGCCTGCTCAGGGTACCTCTCATAACAAACACAATTTTCATTTCAATTTTCAAAGCAATTTTCATGGTGTAAGCACAGACCAATCTAAAATCACATGCACAAAAAAAACACCTTTTGTGTAAATTCAGTTTTGCCTCTTTCTCATTGATACAGATTTTTTACAATCTTAGCTCCCAAACCTGATTTCTGGATTCAAATCAGCAAAAACATCTTCTCCATGACCACTAACACAAATTTGCAACATATACTGTACAATATAAAGCTATCCACAGAACCCACATTACCCAAGGTAAAATGTTTAAAATGGGATTGGCTGACACAGACATCTGTTCACAATGCACTTTGGGTAGCACAGATGATTACTTTCAGGCCACTTGGGCCTGTCAACCAGTTCACTCCCTTTGGATAGCAGTTACTGAGAAACTCTCGACTATCTTGGGCTGCAGAATCCCATTGTCCCCATCACTTTGCCTGCTGGGAGACAGCACACAAGTCGCCTTTTCCAGTTAAATACAGAAACCCTTTACTCATTTCTCTAACTATCGCTAAGAAAATAATCTTTCAAAACATCTTCTCATATCTCTCACTGGGTCAACCTACTTACAGAACACATTTCAATAGAGGGAATAACAGCTTACAGAAAAAAAACAATATATCAGTCTTTAATGAAACCTGGAAATACATTTTTAACCCATCTACACTCAATGTCACATACATGACTACATGACCACAGGTTCCAGCCATGATAACCACCTTTGAAATATCACAATACACCCAACCATGCGTACACGCGTATTTATTTATTCTTTACTTCTTTATTTATTTTCTCATTGTAGGCACAATACATCAATATTTATTTATTAGTAGTATCATATTGCTTGACTGCTTGTCTATTAAATGTTCCTCCTGCCTGTTTTTCTATTCTAATTCTATTCTATTAACATAACTCATAGCAATTATACATGATACACTGACCAATTAATGACATGAATTCATTCTTAAACATCATTCTTAGTTGTACCAAACAAATATACTTTTAAGTCATATGACAACAGGCAACAGGGTGTTTCATGGGGAAAAGCATAAAGTATGCTCATCTGGAAATACTATTGAATTATATTTATGTTAGTGAGTCGGTGCGGGGCCGGGTGGGGGGGCCTGTTGCTTCTCTGTTGTCCCGGTCTGGCCTCACTCCCCATTGCTGTATAATTGTAATTATTATAATGGTTATTGTTATATTATACTGTACTGTATATGGTGACTATTATAATATTATCATATTATCTTATTCTATTATTATTATAATGATATTATTGTTACATCACAATTTATTATCACTATAACATTAGCGGAGGAAAAGAAGAGGGACATACCCTCTTCTTTTCCTCCGCTACACATGCCTCACTCTAAACACTGTCCAGGATACACTGCTTCACATCCAAACATCCAAACATGCACACACACACACACACACACACACACACACACACACACACACACACACACACACACACACACACACACCAACACATAAATCTCTACTTACTCCCTTTTATCATATCATCACATTCATTATTGTAGCTGCTTTGTTATTGTCTGTATGTCTGTCCATTATGTCTATTATGTTTATGTCGCTTTTTTTTGTCACACTCACAATAAATAAAAAAAAGTTAAACCATGACAAAAAAAGAAAGAAAAAGATATAGAATTTCTGTCTGGTGCAAGTTAAAATGCACAGGTACATGACCTTTTGTGTTTTTCTACACAGCAGACTGGTAAATTATTCCACAGAGAGTCTATACAGTGAAAGCAGGTGAATTATAACAGGCATACTGAGCTTCATCAAAGATCTCCGGATATAATCAAAGTAATATTTTCATATTGTATGTCAACAGGATTATGAAGTCCAGTCCAGACTATTACTTACACTATTTGCAGTAGGGCAGTACTGTACAGTATTGTATTATAGTGCATAAATGTACACACATATGACTAACTGAATGCAACATTTTTAATCACTTAATAAGATTATACCCAACATACAGAAATAATGGGAAAATATTTCACAAGTGAAAGGAATTTCTGTCTCCAGGAATGAAAATTCAACATAAAAGGGACATTGTTTGCACTTAAAAGTACGTTTGAAGTGCTGTATATTAATATTTGTGCTTTGCAACTCCAGCCTGGACTCTACTACCGGCCCATTAAATTATCTGCTGCTTTTAGAAGGGATGAGAGGAGCTGATGTGATTGGCCATTATCAAAGATCACTCCCATCTGCTGATTCTGTTCCTTCAGCTACCAATGTTTTCATTCTGCTCCAGCCTCTTCTCCAGTTCACACAGCTCTGTGGCAGGATTGCACTGTACTAGCTGTACTAGCAATTGCACTTGTGACCAATTTTTAAAAAGTGGATCCTGTTTCAGATTTCAGATTTTTTGTAACAGTACAGTAAGGTACAGTTGCGTAAACACCAGAGCCAAGCTAAGCTGGGATGTCAGCAAGAACATTGCTGTCCAAATTGCAAATTGATCATATCCTCAGGAGTTTGGACTTCCGAGTTGAACTTGCCAAGTACATGAGTCCAGACTTGGCATACTCTGTATTAAGAAAGGCCTTGTGTCCTTTTGATCTTCACAAAGTTATGTGTCTTTCTCTGAGTAACATCTTAAGAATTTTTGTGTAGCCTTGTTGAGTAAAATAAAAGGAGAGCTTAGTTACTGTGTCTGTGTGCTGTGTGTTTATTTACAGCAACAGCCTCTAGTTGCTTGATTCAGGTTTACTTTGGCACTGTTGTTGCTCTAGCTAACAGGAGCATGCTGGCTAACGTTAGTGACAGTTGTTGAGCTTGCTAAGAGAGGCAGGGGGCATGGCGTAGCAAGGTGAAGGTGAAGGTGGTGACAACTCCACTGTCATGAAAAGTGACATTAAATAAAAGTGTTATTGGGGCAAATGCCATTTTGAAAAAGGGCATTTTGAAATAAACATTTCTATAATGAAATAAAAAAATCAACTCCAGTTAAAATCTTGCTACTACAAAAATATAAATGATGAAATTACATTTCATTATAAAGTTTTAATGATTTCTCAGATGATTTCAGTGTATTTGTTTATTAATATATTTTGCACATTTTATTAATATGATTATCATATTTTAATGTTTTTTTTATTAATCTAAAATTGAACACTTTGGAGCTCTATAATACACAACTAATTCATGAGGAGTGAAATATGAAATGCTCTGTTCAAACAAAACTTGAGGTGCTACTTGGTATTCAGTGCCTCTGGACATATGACTATGATCAATGACTTGTATACTGCCAATACTTTGCCATTTGCCATCTGGATTTTATCACTTTGCCAAAGAAGTGTGTACGAGGTCTAAAAGGTAGTTCCTCCCTGAACCTGAGGAGGGCACTGTGGGGACAGGCTGCTGCTACTCTGCTTAATGTATTCACAGGGCTTCAAAAGAAATAACTTGAGTTGTGTGAGCTCTGCTAGAGGGTATAATAAAGTGTTTGTGCATGTAATCACACATTCACCCTGAAAAGATAATGAGCAGGGAAGGCTGAGGCTAAATAAACTTTATATATTACACTTAGTTTGTGCAAGATTAAATGAGGAAAAGTGGAGAGAGAAAAGGAAAGACACACAGTGACACAAAAGAGAGAAAGAACGAGACAGCACACAGGAGTGAAAAGTTAATGAGCAGGCTTCCTCAATCAACAAAAAGTCTCTGTCATGCATCATTTACTTCAGCTACCTATAAGCATTGTGCTGCTACCACATTTACTGATAAAGTAAAAAAGAGTAAACAAAGGCAGTGAAAAAGCTAATGCTAAAAACAAACAAAAAACTAATCATCAGAATGACTAGTGTTTCACCTCAAGGCCCCTTTCCCCTGTGTGTCTGTTGACCTCAGCTGAATCATTTAATACATTTTGTCCTTCAGGAACAGAGTGTGAAGTAGACTCAGTGTGTGACTTACTGAAGTTTTTATCAGTCAGGAAAGGGGCTGTTAAGGTTCCCACAGACCTTGAAAGTTTGTGAATTAGAAAAAAATCGTGTTTGAAAATGGATGGATGACAAAGCTACTGATAATAAAATATAGCATCCAAATTCAGCACTATGCCCAGTCTCTCCACATACTGACCAAAACTGTGTTTCCATTTGTAAGGAAACACTTTTAAAATGATTTCACAGTGATTTCTTCCTCTAAAATCTCATTTGTCATGTTTCAACCTCATGTTTACCACAAAATACCAAAAACAGTAAGAAAACAAAACCAAGCTTCTACAGCCACGCTAGCAGCTCTGTGAGGCTGTACTTTGCCACGGCAGTGCTTTGAGCTAAATGCTAACATAAGCATGCTTAAATGCTAAAATACGTGCTGATATTCACCAGTCTTCGCTAATTAGCTCTAAACACAAAGTACAGCTGAGACTGATGGGTCTGTCATTAGTTTTGGATCTTCAAAGCCAGTAGGATTCATCCTCTGGGGACCATGAATGTCTGTCCAAAATGTCATGCCAATCAATTCCATAGTTGCGAAGATATTTCAGTCTGGATCAAAGTGGTGGACTGACCGACTGACCGAGCCACTAGAGCCATGTGGCTAAAAAGCCATTTTAAAAATGTCCTTGACTTTGATGTCTATATGGTTGTGTGGATAGTGAGAGTGACATGGTTCATGTCTAAATTTATATCTCTGGTTTTGAAACAGTACAGACATACAGTCATACAATTTGACAAATGGCAAGGCTGGAGCAGCGTTTATAACGGTAAACGTGCTGGGACCAGTATCAGTAAATCAAGGAGCCAGTTGAACTTTCACAGGAGCAAAAGTGGTTTTATAACACAGAGTTTCCAAAGGTTGGGACATGCAATTTCAAGCCTGTCCCTTGACAGCCGGGGTAGAGCCATGGTTCACTTCAGGGCTTTGATTGCGTGTGACCAACTTTTCCCTAATAGTGTGAGCCTGGGGCACTACAGCACTTCATAACCAAAACGATAAAGCAACTTGCTCGGACTCCAAAACCTTTGCCCTGTTCTACTTTCCAACATCTTCCATCCAGATGATTTTTTTAGGACATTATTTGCTCTGAAACAGCCCTGCCACAAAGGCACCATTTTATTACAAGATATGCTGGCACTGGTCTGTTGGGAGGTCACAAAATGTGGTGAACTAAATTTGAATGAGGTGGGTGCAAACATAAAAAATATGGATTTATTCTTATTCTGCTTTTGCTTTGTTCATTTTTTTTCTTCTAAATGTAGATACTCCGAAATCATAATCATTAGGCCTTGATCTTTAATGGTTCTTGCCCAATCAGAAAGCCATTGCATGTATTCACCCCTTTGGCAGCAGTTAGAGTCTAGAGTTTATGTGGATACTATAAGCTTTGCACATTTGCACACTGTATTTTCCCCCATTCTTCTTTGGAAAACCGCTCAAGCTCGGTCAGGTTGCATGGGGATTGTGAGTGAACAGAAGTTTTCAAGTGCTGCCATGAATTCTGGACTGGAATGAGGTCTGGACTCTGACTTGGCCCCTCCAGGACATTAATGTTTTTTTGTTTTTTTAACTCATTCCTATTTAGATTTGATTGTTATCTTGCTGGAAAAATAAATGTCTTTTGCAGCAAGTTTTCCTCACAGATTTTCGAGTCTGCTGCAAAGATACAGCCTCACAGCACAATGCTTCCACCGCCAAGCTTCATGGTGTGGATGGTGTATTTCTGCTGTGTGGTGTTTGGATTACATTTGATTAATATGATTGCCAAAAAGCTCACTTTTTCTTTGTTTCTCTTTGTAGTTTCCTACATGCCTCCAGCCCAGATATCACACATGAGCCTAAAATTACAACTGGTAAAGCACCCGACCAGCAGTTATACCATATATTACCATATATTAGACAGGAAACTGACTATACAGCAGTTGGGTCTTCCAGATTCAGGTCTATTCAGGCACCAATGATGACTTAGGTGTGTCACAGTTAGGGAGTGAACACTTAATTAATAATATATTTTGTGTTTTCCACTTAATTTAGATCTATTTGTAGAGATTTATTTTCAATTTGACAATGAAGAGTCTTTTTTCCATGAAACAGTGTGAGAAAAACGTAATTACATCAACTATGATTCAATGTTGTAAAACAATAAAACATGAAAAAGTCCAGGGGGGGTTGAATGCTTTCTTAGGCACTGTAGTTAGATATGTAGTGTTTGTCTTGTCTGCCACATAGCATTGTCAGTTAGTGCTTAATTTTAAAGCTGCTATAATCACTATTTTATATTAACAATGGATCACATGACTACTTTTATGTGAAAGTTGTTGCTCGTAGGGATGAACCCTCAGAGAATTATCACCCTAAATTAAAACCCTCTGCAGTTCCTCTTAACACTATGGAGAATTTTAGCATCTTTTAGCTAATTGTTTTGGTTTTACCACACGTAAGTGTTTTGGTTCAGTCTCACCACTCTCAATGTCCTTTCCAGACTCAAACAGCTGTTCAGTGACCCTGATATACCCACTGTACACTACCTGTCCAGCACCAAACAGCAGACAAAACTAACATGTTAGTCATATCATATCAACTTATAAGGTGATGTCAATGTCAATGTTGTGTTTAAAGGTTGCTTTTGTTGGCCCCAAGTGGCCAAGAAAATCAGTTGATGCAGGTTTAACATTTTTTGGAAGATATAATAAGGTTTTAATGTCTTAAATTACTCCAAAAGTATTGAATATTATGCCAGTGCACTATGCATTCTGTGTCCTCCCAAAGTGCAGACTGTAGTAACTGGTGAGAGAAACTGTAATACAAATAGAAGAAATGCAGTAGAGCCACAACCTTGAAGTCTTGCCAACGGCATGTATCCAGAATATGACTCTGGACTTTGCATACAGCATATTGAGTCTGAGAAATCTCTCTGGATATTAGACTGTTTCACAGTACCCTGAGGCTCCGAGTGGGAGGCACAGGAGGTTTATAATAGGCATGGCATGTGTATATCAGACTATATTACTGGTACAATATTATATTCATTGGGTATGCGTCATGATATAGTATCCAAACCCTGTGGGAGTTACAGCAGTTTTTTCGGATTTTGGAAAGATAATGATGAAATACTCACTCAAAGCTTAACTGAAAAGTTTTTTTTTGTGTGGATGCATGTGTGAATATACATGAACACTAAAAAATACTGACACAAGACCAAAGGAGGGAATATTTGAGGTAGTACTTAAAAAGGTGAGAAAAACAGTGAGGTCCTGACACTGAAAATGGAACACATTAAATATTAAAAAGTATTAGGGTTATGGTGCTGCACTCTGCAGCAGCAGCAGAGCAGTTGTGAAAATGTGGAGCAGTAGTTAGACTTACTGAAAGCAGTCTCTCTGTGTGGAAACATTCTTCAGGTACTGCTTCAGAGCCTCACAAAACTCGCCAAGCTTCTTCTGGGAAACCACCATCTCGTGACGAATCAGCAACAAGGACTGCAGATGAGAAGAGAGCGATGGAGGTCAATTTTGTACTGACATTTTTATATTTGTGTAAGCCATTGTGTTTGTTGCAAGCAGACAGCTATAAATACAAACATAACTAAGGTTCTATACCAAACAATGACACTTTACTTGACTTTTTGTTTGTCTTTACTGGCTGACATTTCTCATTTTTCAACCGAAAATACATTTACATACTTGTTATTTGCTTTGCCAAATGCATTTTGGAGCATTACTGCTTGGATTATGGTCACTGCATCATGTGTCAAGCTTCAAGTCAGCATTGACTTTTTCAATAATAACCTAGACCACAATCTCTACCTAACCATAACCAAGTGCTTTCAGTTGCCTACACATAATCACATAAATGTTAATCATGCTTTGGTTGCCAGGAGTGGATACTATATGAAAACTAATAAAATGACAGTATTTGAGTTGGCAGATACGTTTAATATAAATGTTTCCATGTTATGTTGAAAAATGTGACAAAAAGTAATCCGGGCAGCACACATTTCCTACTTGTACAGTATTTGCTATATTAGTTGTATGTGAATGTAATTTTTAGGAGACAGGGATGAACATTCAATATATCATCTAGGCAACAGTGATGGTGAACAGTTGATTGTTTTTCTAAATGTCTGTCTCAGACAGAAAGAATTTGCTGTTTTTAAGCTATGCTAGCTGTATGGCTCTAGGGATGGCAATATTGGTCTTTTGGTCCACCACTTTGGTCCAGACTGAAATATCTCAACAACTATTGGATGGATTGCCATGAAATTTAGTACAAACATTCATGGGCCCCAAAAGATGAATCCGATTGACTTTGTTGATCCAATACTTTGGTTTATGACCAAATATCTGCAAAGGTAATGACATTCCCATCTGCCTCAGCTGCACTCTGTGTTTAGTGCTATTTAGCTAATGTTAACATGCTAATCGTACTGCCAAAGTAAGATTGTGAACATGGTAAATATTACCTGCTAAACATAACCATGTTAGCATTGTCATTGTGAGCATGTTAGCATGCTGACGTTAGCATTTAGCCCAAAGCACTACTGCATGACACCAGCGTGGCTGTAGACTCTTAGTCTTGTTAACTGGTCATTTTACTCTCAATAACAGTCTGTTAGCAAGCTACAAAGTGGTCAGCTAACATGTGTGCTCTTGCTGTAAACACATCTAATTTGTTAATATGTGTAACAGAAGCTATCTTCAGCTATCTGCTACAGTGTAGTAGTTGCATGTGAAGATTACTTTCTGTTGTTATCTAGATACCACAGCAGCTTTATGACAGCACCTGTAGTTACCTGGAGATTTATATACAACAACTGCAAATCCTGTGTTCATCTGGGGCGTAAGTGTTATGCCTCCACTACAGCTACAACCAATATCTCTGATGCTGAACTGCAATGGGAGGACATGAGGCTCTTCCACGGTCTCTGTGTAACGCAGGTAAAAGCAAAATGTTCATAATCTCACACAGTTTATAAAAATGTTTTGATGGAGGCTTCCTGGGGACCCACCGGTCTAAGACACATAAGATGTAACTATACCATCTCCAGTGACCTCTGTGTGTTTGTGTGTGTGAGAGAGAGCTTGGACACATCTTTTGTTGCAACATTTCTCAGTTTTATCTTAACTTTCTGTACAGTACAGTAGCTGCCTTCCCAATGGTCCAGTATGTAACAGAAGCTTTAGTGTTTGAAAGGTGTGTGTATCTGCATGTGTGTGTGTGTATGGCAGTGCTGTACAAATCGAGCCTGGAGGATTATTTGCAATTATTTGTATAAATCCCATTTATAAGAAGAAGAATAAAAGAAGAACTGCTGCAGTAGTTTTGATCGGATGAGATTAGCTGCTATCTTATGCGCCATTGTTACTGTAGCTCACTATAGTACAATTAAAAAATCATCCACTATGACCTAGATAACTCCAGCAGTGTCTCAGTGAGACTTCACAATCCACATTCACGCACACACACATACACACACACAAATATCACATGTGCACACATACTTATGCACATACACAAACTGATGGTTACACTACATACATTTGCGCGCACACACACACACACACACACACACACACACACACACACACACACACACACACACACACACACACACACACACAGACTATTGGATAATAGGTCCTTAATACACACACACACACACACACACACACACACACACACACATTGTAGCAAACATACAAAAACACAGACACAGTAAATCACCATGCACACACAAACAGTGCACTGTGTAAAAAAATCTATCCTCAGACGATCTTTTTCTGTTAGATATTACTTTATAATGTCCAATGATTTCCTGCAGCTGACTTTTAAGTGTTATAATTAACTTTCCTGTTACACCTACTCCCTCTTATCCTGCCATGTCTTCTTCTCTACTGATAGTGAATTGCAACATTATCCATAATGACATGACAATCCTTGAGAGGCCTCCAGTGGTGAAAAGTAAATAAGTACATTTACTCAAGTACTGTATTAAAATACAGTTTTGAGGCACTTGACAGGCAACCGCTGCATCATTAAGACAAGTAAACAATTAACTGCAGTGGTCTAGGTGAGATTAAATTAAGGTGTTAAGTTGTTCAGCTATGTTTTTGGGGAGCAGTGGCTTGACTTTGTCAATACTTCTGATTTGTAAATAGCAAGACTGAACACGACTTTTAATGTGTTGATTGAAGTTCGGGTATTGATCAAAAACAACTCCTAAATTTCTGCCTGAATGTTTTAAGTTAATTGTCAGTGGTCCAAGGTCTGAAATATGATCAGGACCAATTACCAGAACTTGAGTCTCATCAGTATTCAGTTGCAGAAAGTTAGAGGCCATCCAGATTGTTGCAATGTTCAGGACTAAATGAGACTTGGTGTCATTTGCATAACAATGGTGTCATATAACATGGCCAAGGGGTAGCAGATACAAACTAAACAAAATGGGGCCAAGGACTGAGCCTTGTGAGACTCCACATGACATGAGAGCTGGGGAAGAACTAAAGTCATCAACAGTGACTACACACAAGCAGAAATGAAACCTAGAAACGTAAGATAAATTACCAACAACTTGTTAAGTATCTAGCCCCTTGTTCTTTCATTTGCCAGAATTACTTATTAATCAATGTGACTTGGCATTGGCTTATCTTCCTCTCCCACCGCAGCCCAGTGCTATTTCTCTTCATTTTTACCTCACGTAACCCCTTTCACCTAACACTAACCCTCATCCAACTCTATACTTGTTCCTACTCTTCTCCTCCTCTCTGTGGAGGAGGAGAAGAGTAGGAGGCTCAACGTATTCAGCACATCTGCATCCACTTGTGTGTCAGTGTGCCTCTAATCTATCACTTTGTCTGTTTTATTGGCATGTAATGGCTGTTTATCTCTTGACATCACTGTTTATTTGCTGCCATTAACTTAAATTGCTGTCATGAGGCAACGGCATTACTGCAACATTAAACTACAAGAACGAACACCTGGCTGTTCGTCAGTAAAGATATGTGTTGTATGTGTGTGTATGTGATTTATGAAGCAATGATTACATGGGCGTGTATGTGTGAAGCACCCATAACAGTGATAGAACCTGACAGACTTATAGCCACTGTACAGTCTACCTTAAGACATGAACACACACACAAATGCACACAGACATCCTACCAACTCAATTAGAAACACTACATTGCCCAGCAGTCTCTGTTAATGTAATCGCTACCACTCCATTAACCCTCCTGCCTCCCTGACCAAATCAGTACAATTACATCTGCTCCCCTCTGACACTGTGGCCCTGCAGAGGTGATAAATCAGGAGCCTCGAATGCTCCAGCTCTGTTTTCTTAGCACTACTAACCTCTGTGTTAATGGTCAGCATCAAAGCTACATCCATGAAGGTAACACGCCACATGGCCTTTTCTTACAGCCCAGTCCTTTTCGCACTGAAGTTTACTTGCCAAGAGTTAGATGAGAAGATTGATATCACTCTCCTGTTTGTATGTAAGAAGATGGAGCCTGAAGATGGTTAACTTAGCTTAACATAAAAACTGGAAACAGGGGGGAACAGGTAGCCTGGCATCTTGTTGTCAATCTCTAGGAAGTCAATGTTCCCCGCCATTAAATAGTTACAGCACATAACCCCTTGTAAAACCCCAACTTTTTGTTTTTACACTTTGGGTTTTGTACAAATTAACAAACAAGATTTAGCATGTTCATTAGTGAGCTTTACAGGTGCTGGTAGGAAGATTTAGTTACCTTTGGACAGAGTCAGGATAGCTGTTTCCCTGCTTACAGTCTTTATGCTTAGTTAAGCCACCACAGAAAAGTCAGTAAATCTTTTTTATTTTGCACATTTTATATTTTCATTCGACTGCTAACATATGTTCTGTAAATTGCATCTCCCTACACAATTGTCTAAATGCAATACTTATATAAACCAAATACCCTAATTTTAACAGAGTTTATGGCTAACAGAGTGAAATTGAAGAATAGTGACTTTAAAAAATATATATCAGAATCAGCCTTAAAAAGTTCTTCATGTCTAATTTGTGTGTAATTGTGGAATATAAACTCCCAAATTCCCAGAAATAATACTGAGGACATGTCCTCGGTGTACTTGATGGTAGTTACTGTGTTGTTTGAGAAACGGTGGCAGAATAAAGAGAAAATCGAACTGATGTCTTAATTTATTTTATGAAATCCTTTCAGCAAATATTATTAATTTACTGAAATAGACATCAGTTAAATGCATAACATGAATTTTCAACATTCATTATGCCACTGCGGCAAAGTGTTAGTGCTAATTGCTGATTTCCTGAAGTAAAATGCCAGAAAGCATTTTCCATTTCGTTTCTGAATATATGCATTAGAATACGACTTCTCAGAAACAGGAATTCATGAGATGCACTTAAAGGAATCTTATACTGCAAGAAGAAGAGTGAGTGGGACTAAACGATGACAGTTATATTAAACCTATTTTGTATTATTTTCTCTTAAGCTGTCCATCATTACTTGTAATACCTCTTCTGGTATTATGCAACGAGTAGTGCAACTAATTGCTTAGACTTGGAGAGGGAAGTCTTTCCTTTTAAAAGGTATTGTTTAATATGTTATTTTCTTCCAGTAAAAACCCAAAAATAGTTATACCACTCAGAGGTGTGAAGGTAATGCGTCTCGCCAAAAGCCAAGAGCAAACCTAAAATTTTTGCCAAAGGGGGGATTTTATGGATGCAGAGAAGGTAGACACGTAAAGTTGTAGCAGTGGGCACATATTTAAAATGCAGTCTAAGAGTGTGTACGTTGGGATTTTCCTTAAAGAAGTTTTGAAATGTGCACAGGCTCCTGTCAGAGGTCTGCAGCTCATTACTTTATATTGTTTAAGAACTGCCTTGAGCTTTCAATATATATGTGATAAAAGATTTGCTCTGCCAACATCTGTTTAGTATGTGTGTGAATGTGTGTTGTTTTAGCAAGAACATCTATAAAGGTGCTTCTTCTTGCACCTATAAAGCAAATTATTGCATACAGTGTGTGTTTATGGGACACTATTGATTCTACAAGTCTGTTTGATTAGACAAGTGGCTGACTATCACCATGTCGTAAAGATACATGGAGCCTCGTTCATAGGCTTGTATAAATATTATTGATTCCTGTCTTTTCCCGGGCTTCATCAGCATCATGTTTTTTCAGGGTTGAGGAATGCATGTACGTCATGATTTAGTTTGCTTGACTTTGTCAATACTTCTGATTTGTAAATAGCAAGACTGAACACGACTTTTAATGTGTTGATTGAAGTTCGGGTATTGATCAAAAACAACTCCTAAATTTCTGCCTGAATGTTTTAAGTTAATTGTCAGTGGTCCAAGGTCTGAAATATGATCAGGACCAATTACCAGAACTTGAGTCTCATCAGTATTCAGTTGCAGAAAGTTAGAGGCCATCCAGATTGTTGCAATGTTCAGGACTAAATGAGACTTGGTGTCATTTGCATAACAATGGTGTCATATAACATGGCCAAGGGGTAGCAGATACAAACTAAACAAAATGGGGCCAAGGACTGAGCCTTGTGAGACTCCACATGACATGAGAGCTGGGGAAGAACTAAAGTCATCAACAGTGACTACACACAAGCAGAAATGAAACCTAGAAACGTAAGATAAATTACCAACAACTTGTTAAGTATCTAGCCCCTTGTTCTTTCATTTGCCAGAATTACTTATTAATCAATGTGACTTGGCATTGGCTTATCTTCCTCTCCCACCGCAGCCCAGTGCTATTTCTCTTCATTTTTACCTCACGTAACCCCTTTCACCTAACACTAACCCTCAGGGTTAGTAGTTATACCAAAATGCTGTTTATATTAGGACTGCCAGATAACATGACTTTTGAATTACAACTCTTCTTATTAGAATCCAGTTTTTCTAAGATCATTTCAACACAATGAGCCATTTTCCCTTTTGACTCATGGTGAAATAGAAACTTACCACATACATTGGACATTACATAGGACTTGCAATCACGCAAAATCTAAAATCATATGAATTTCTTGTAACATGCCTACTACTTTGAGCCAAAAATGATGACAGCCACTGTTGTAAGTGTACTGCTGCTGCTTATTGTAAGGTATTTATTCATCTTCTCCCACTGCTGCAGTCGGCAGGTCTGGGCATTGTAAAGCATACTGTAGTCATCCATCTATTACTGAAGCCCAAGGAGAGATATGCAAATTATCCCTGAACTAATGAAGGGGCTCTTTCTTTTTTTGTTTGAATAAATGAGGGATTCCTTGAGCCCAGAGCTAGTAGGAGGGAGAGCAGGAGAGAGGAAGAGCTGGAGGAGGGATGATGAAGGAAGAGGAAGAATGAGTAGGAGAGAAAAGATGTATAGGGGAGGAAATAAGAGAGAGAAAATTGTGAGATTGAAAGAAAAGGGAAGAAAAAGAAGAAACGAGAAGGCGGCAGAAGGCTGCAGAGCCTTGAGATGTCAAAAACAAGATCTGGGGCAATGATGAGAATTGGGGAAGGAAGGCCTGAGGAAAAGACAGAATGGGGGAGTGTGTAAGGAGATGAGGGGTCAATAATGAGAGAAGGTATGAGAAGAAGAACTGAATGTGGGTAACTGGTATTTCCCAGTTCCCATGGAAACACTAGATTACCCCCCCCCCTACAACACATACTCACACATCCTTCTGCTACTCCCATTTTCATACCCAGTGGAATAACATCCCACATTACAGCATGCTAAACACACACACATACTTAAGAATAATGTATGTGTCCTTGATACATGGTGATGATCTCTGCATAGTTTATACAGTTGTCAGTACAAAGCCTCACTGCATTTGCCAGTATATGTCCTTACTGTAGTACAAGTTTTTGATGGGTTGTCCCACTGAGTGTGTGGAATTTCTGACGTTGGCGCCAACCAGTGGTTGTATGAAAAATGACTCTGGGCATAAATGTGTTGAAAGCAACACATTGACTGCACCAAGGTTCACTGGCATTGAAGCCATCACAGAGCAAACAAAGTAATTTATAAGCTGCTACTACCATATCAATTGTACACATAGTAGATTTTAATGATGAGTAAATAAGCAAAAAGCAAAATGTGTCCCTGGCAGATCCCTGGCTGCTGTGCTTCATGCTGACACTTGAGCATACAACACTTTATCTTATTTTTAGTTCTACCAGGAGAGACACAAGCTACCATGAATGCCGAAGCTAGGTGTAGGTGTGTTTCCATCCTTCTGTTTTTATGCTCATTTTCAATTTGCCCTTAAAAAAAGGCAAAAATTCAAAAAAATATTGAGAAGAAGAAAATGCAACAAAGTGCAATGGAAACAATAGATAGACAGTGGTGATAGCCATTATGCTGTCTGTCTGGGTTTCCTTTGGGTGTTTCCTCCCTCAGTCCAAAGACATATACAGTAGGTTCAAAACTCGTAGGTGTGAATGGATAGAAATCTAAGGAAAACGGAATCACAGTCACGGCAACACTGTTTGACTGACATGTTATATCTGGGAAGTGCCATGCAGAAACAGCAATCAGCTCTTAGCATCAAAAACCAGAAACAAAAGCATCAACAAAACAAACCACGTGTAACTAACCTTCAATTACAGCATCAGTTAATGGAACCTGGCTGTGGTTGTAGTGTGCTGCTCCCAGATGTTATCATGTGTATTAAAATCCCGTCTCTGAGACTATTGCTGCAAGTATAAATGGGCCAGCTTGCCTGGTAAAATTAGAGTGAATGGCTGCACTGAACACTTTGAGGTTTCATAATGTACTAATGCGCTGCAGGACTGCAGATCCACTCATTCATATTTTGCCTGATAAAACAACAATAAATCCCTTTAGACACACTGCTATTTATAGGGCAGTTACAGAGATGAATTCTTTACCTGCACAAATCACTTGCATATAAAATGAACATCTAAAAAGCTTCTGGAAAATTGCAGAATAATACTTTATACACTCATCAAAATCTTTTTTACCTAACCTTGCCCTGCATGTTCACATGTTCATCAGTGGTAGTTCATTTTCATTCAATGGTATATAACAGTGTTTGTTATTTGTTTGTATTTGCAGTGAAACCTTGAGGTGCCATCAATTTGCAAACCTCATAAAGAAGACAGAAATGAAATAGTAGCTGCCACTGATGTCCTGATAATGCAACACCAGCTGAACCACGAGCAAATTATTTTTTATTGCCACCACCTTCGCTCAGTCTTTTTATCTGTCTCTGCCTGACAAATATGGCACTGACACATTCCCTCTAAAGCTGCATGTCTCTCTTCATCCCTGTGATTCTCTCTCTCTCACTCTCACACACACAGATATCTTACATATTAGCTCCCTGTGGGCTCCACTGATGCAAACTTCTTGTATATCTATTCAGCAGGAGGGATCTCACTGTTCTGTAATGCTCTCTCTCTTCTGTCTCACCGTTGCTACATTAACTCACTCTGTCTTCTTTCAGACTGTATTACCTTGATTGCTCGTATGCAAAATACAATGAGCTATTTTACATACTGTAATGACTTCCACGTAGCGGTTATCATGAGGCATAACAACTCACTTTTAATTGTATTTAATATATCAGGATTTACTGCATGTCTGCCTCTTTCTTATCCCAGATGAATTTCTCTGCTTATGAATTCCTCCCAACATCAATGAATTCATTCTGCCTTCTTGCTCTTCCATCTATCGTCCAAATAATTTCTTTAACCAATGTTGACATCTCTTAATGAGGGATGCAATTTTACTGTGGAGCTTCTCTGTATGCATCTGAGGGCACGTTTCACAACAAGCATGTTTACAGAGTTCACTTCTTCAGTTCAGGTTTGTTTAGGCAGATGAGAACAATATGATTTGAATTTTAAAAGGAAGCCAACACCTGAACTAGCTGGTCCTTACCCAAGAGAGCTGCGGTACAGTTTGGCAGGAGTGAGAAAGTCATGAAAACTTGTAATGACCCCAAAACACAAGGTTTTAAGCAGACAAATGACCTGACGGTGAAACACAGTTTGGACTGATGCTCATATTAGACAATAGCCCTCTGTGGTGAGACTACATAATATACCTCTCACAAATGAAAAGTTGGATTCATAAGCAATAAAAACCATCAATATCAAAATATATCAATGTAATATCCTCAGAAGTGTTGCTGCTACAGCCTTACTTGGTCTTTTATGACCAGTAGTGTATGATGCCTAATGTTAACGGCAAACTTCAGATAGATATTGCTGTGTAACTGACATTACTGAGTTTGCTTACTTTATGATGCAGGAGCATGTTTTCAGTAGGGAGTGCAGGGGTGGAGTGCTCCCAAACCCAAAATACATCAGCAGAACAGAGCTGTATGGGGTCCTCCACACAACAATGTAAATCACATCTTGACAGCACCAAAAGATGTTATGTCAGCAAAACAATATGACAATATGAAAACAGCACACTTAAGAAATGTACTTTAGTAATCGGATGAATACGTTGGCATACTTCAGAGTTGTCACTCACAGAAGTTCCACAATTCCAGAGTGCTGTTGTTGGTTGAAAACTGCATTTGACCTTGAGTATTTTGTTCATGCAAAACCCTCATGTATCGAAACCCTGTCCAAACCAACACAGACAAAATACTACGGTTCACTTTACAAAATATTATAGGAAATAATAATTAGATTAAAAGATATAGAGCATGACAGGGACCAGGGAAGGTGGGATCTGCAAGTGATTTACTGACTTGTTCATCAAAGGTTACAGGCTGAGTGAAGTATTCTTTCGGGGGATTTAATGCCTTTACTAATAGTTAACAGTAGAGCGATGACAGAAAATAGGGGAAAGACAGACGGTGAATTACATGAAACGAAGGTCGGACGTGAACCAGGGAAGTTGCGGCTCACGATCGGCACCTTAACGCCTTTATCACCAGGCTGCCCAATGAGCTACTTCTAGAGATTAGAATCAGTTTTGTTTCATTTGTGTGTGTTACGTAAACAGCAAATACAAACATGCAAAAGTGTCTTATCCACTATGTCCCTAACCTTATCTGAATTCACTGGAGACAAACACCAGAGAGCTCTTTCTCTTGCTTCCATTTACTGCCTGTCTCTCTGGATTTATATATCTGCCTCACTGCCCTAACTACCTGACTCTCTCTCTCTATTGTCCACAGTACCTTAGTTATATTGACATTGTGATTCACTTTCATTGAGCACCATATGTGAGTGAAATAATGCTGTGCTGACTCCAAGAGACGATTAAAGGCACTGTGACTGACTGCAACAAAAAATAGCTGACACTGTACTGTGTGTGTGTGTGTGTGTGTGTGTGTGTGTGTGTGTGTGTGTGTGTGTGTTGTGTTTCAGGGCTTTGATCCAGAGGTTTTTTTCCTCCTCCTCTGGGTGATTCTGTTGTTTTGTTGTTTGCTTTTATACACTCTGACCTTCTGTTGCATTTACTAAAATCTCGTATATAAAAAGGAGCCTACTGTCTTGCTTTATTATTTGGTTTACTCTGTTTTGATGTTTGTTAATAATTAAATATGGATCATAAACAAAGAAATAAATAAGGTATGGCTTCATTTGGAAAATGAAAATAGATTAACAGGGCCTTTCGGTACAGTTAGGTAAGTAGTCTGTTGGATAAAAGCTTGCAACAAAATGGTTGATGGAGTCAATTAAAGAGAGAAGGGAGGCAATAAAGGCAAAATATATGGAGTTGAAGGAGAGAGAGAGCCACACACACACTCAAACACACACACACACACACACACACACACACACACACACACACACAGGAACAGATACAGTGAGCAAGCTGTCAATTTTGCAGACTAAGTGGACTAAATTGTGTTGCAGCAGAGTCAGAGGGGAGGGGAGAGAAACAAACAGAGAGGGGGGTGCAGTGTTGGTTGTGGTTGATTAATGCACGTAAGAGCGGTTATTGAATTTACAGAGAAAATCTCCAGTGCCGAGAACACAAACAGCCACCGGGGGATTGAGGCCATTCAGGGAACGAGTGCCACCGTTCATACATCAAGACAGGAGACACTGAAAAGATCCAGATCTCATAAGACTCTCCTAACCAACAGACCTGTCAGACATGACTGATTTTCATGAGTCTTGTATGATCCAGTCATTTCGTCAGTCATTCCTTTAGTATTTTTTTATAGTATATAGGCTATTCATGGAATGGGAATAAGCACTGAACGAAACATTTGCACAGAATCCCTCTAGTACCTCTCACCTAGTTCCTTCAGATGTGCTACATTAGCATTTGAACATCAGGATACCATTAGCAAATGTATCTGGAGATATACAGTATTTATGACTGTAAACAAACAGGACCATTACTGAAAAAAGGAAGCCTCCTCTGGTCTTAAAGTAAAAGGCTGGCATTATTAAAAAAAATCTCATGACAGCATATGTAGTATCTAAATACTTTCAGACTTCCCTACCCTGTCCGTGGCACTCACCCCCAAGCCCATTGATTCTTATTGAAGATGTAAATCTTTACAGTTCACAATTATATAGTTTCATTTTTAAAAAGGCTCAGAACAGCTGTAGTTGTTCAAGCAGGAGAATATAGAGTTTTTGTTGGGGACTATTTTCAGCAGCAGATTAATAATTGAATTTGGTGTTCTAGTGAGTATTTTAGGCAGCAGCACGGTGTATATGGGATTGACTCAAAATCAACTACAGTGACCATGTTCATTGTAATAAAGGATATGAAACATGTCACCCAGTGCAACAGTGTGGCCCACTGATGTGTTTTTAGTAGTTTTTGGACAACAATGGAGCACTATGGCACGTACAGAGGAATAAGATAAATCAGGCTTTGGATACTCAGACACTACTCACAGGATCCGTTCATTATTGGTTTTGTTGAAAATAAGAACAATATAGAATATTGCCAGGCTTTTCCTTTAACGTATAGCTTATATCTACTTGACTGCTTTTTGATACAAAACAGGAAGAGGGCTCTACTTCTAAAAGAAATGGCAGATATATACTGTGATTAGCTTTAACCAAAGATTTTTCACTAAAATGGCAAATAAACTAACAGCTTTTTGAGTAATGCTGTGTTAATTTTGGAAAACTCTTGCACTTATAATGAGTGAGATAAGGGCTATGGCTTCTGGAGTTACCACATTCAGTTTTACAATGAGATAGTGAAATTAAAAATGCTACACATAGCACTTTTAGCTGAGGCTCATATAATCCTGTGACATTTTCTTGTTAGAAATCCTGCTGCAATTTAGCACTTTTCAAGGATAGTCCATATAAAAAAACTGATGTTTTGTGCCCACACGCAAAAGAGCCTCTTTCCTCCCTCCACTGGGAGGTCACACTGATGTCCTCCTGTGTCCTTTCAGACCAATCACTGCTCTCCTCAATATTTCAAGTATTCCTCCACCGGGGGCTGACCTGTCTCTCAGATGCTTTCTCATTCTCAATAATTCACTGTTATCATAAATATAGACATAAATGCTGCTAAAGCATCACCCTCTGCAATATCCACTGTGTTATTTGATATATAACATCAATCTGAATTCAATAAGGAATCATCTCTCATTCCTTTGTGTCGTTTCATTCTTCGCTTTGATATAACTTTCAAATATTGACAGTAATGCTTCGTCACATTAAAACTCACAGCAGAGTATAAATGACTGATGGGCCGAGAGACACCTGGGACCTGGTAATCTTCATGCGATCGCCCTAGTGTGGCTAATGTTATGAATCATTTCTGAAATACAAGTACCTTGTATTCATAAAAATTCCCCCATGAGAATGGCTGGGATTATTGCAGTACGATTTTTGTGAGTTGGAAAGATGAAAGCAGAACTAACTGAACCATCATCTGCTGCTTCATGAAAGGAGAGAGGTGGTATGACGTTCAGAGAAGCAGTCAGAGGATGTAAATGGAGAAAATGAATGCGAGGGGCCGTCTTCACAGGACGCATCTTAACCACTGATGTTAAATCAACTGCTCCACTGGAGCACATCTGCAGGCTTCAGAAAGCCATATGTAAGACTTTTAAGACCTTGTAATGCTACATAGAACTGCAATTAAGATTAGTGTAAAACCAAATACAATAAAAAAAAACAGGTAAAATAGTCTGTCTCTGATGGAAATACAGGACAAGAATACATTTAGTGATGTGAGGCCCATTACTTATGTATTTGAATGATTAGTTTGACATTTTGGAAACTATGCTTAGTCGCTTTCTTGCTTTCTAGAGCCAGCACACGGTTAGCTTAGCTTAGCATAAAGACTGGAAGCAGGGAGACGTGCTGTTCTGGCGGGTCAGGGGGGAGAGCAAATTGGACAACGCCTGGGTGCTAGCTGTTAAAACTAAACAAAACTGTCATCACAAACAAAGCATTGTGTATTTACATAATCACTCAAAATCAGCAGGGGGAGGCGCGTAGAAACAGCTGTATCTCTCTCTCTCTGTCACTTCACTTCCCTGTCGTTTCCCTTCTGTCTGTTGATTGCTGCTACAAAGGGGGAAATGGAATTAGGGCTGAAAGTTCTGTTTACAACCACGAAAAGCAAGCAGGCTGAGAATCCAAACTAAGTGACCTGTCTGTCTGTCTATCGATCTCCTCCGCTCCGTTTCAGTCCTATGGACAGCGCCGCACCTACACATGCACCCCCTAATTTAGCCAGACTCCTTTCACTATTTCACAGCACAAACGCCCACTTGCTTAGCTTGTGGGCGTTTGTGGCTTGCAGATTTTGATAGTGACAAAGGAGGTGCCGGATCCAATCAAATAGGTGCCAGTCCCAAAGGGGAGGTCCCAGATCCAGGATCCGGCAGGATGAAGCAGATAAAAAACTGGCATGCTTTATTTATTATAATTTATTTGCATGTGGATTTGATACTGTGCCTGTACATGTTTTGGAAGACAACACAATACATGGCCTTCATTCATTCATTTTCCACCTCTGCTTTCCCCAAATACGAGAGAACTAAAGAACATGCAAATAATCGTTCTTATAATTTTACAGAATGACCTCTGCTGAATTGAATGTACAGTTTGAGTGACTAAGCACCATTATGTGCAGTTGACCTGAGGTAGGACCTATTTCACACCACGTCTCCATCTCGTCTGAGTCAGCACTGGTGGTGTTTGAGAATTATGGTTAATTCAAGGAGCAGGCCCATCTGAGCGAGAGCGATCTGTTCATACAGTAATATCCATATTTATAACCTCTTGATTTATTTTTCATAAGGGTCTTCACAGCATCCTGAATTTCCTGTCTCTGTGAACTTTACTTTCTCCTCTCACCACCTGACTCTCTGTTCCATTTATCTACATCTTATTAGAGCATACATTATATATTTATGCCATATGCAGGAGCTCTTACTCATGAATCACACAGTATGAATTTGCTTTCTCAATTGACATCTTTTCTTCCCTGATCCCATTTTTTTAGCTTTAATTTTCTCAGTATCCCTCCCTCTCATCTCTTTTTTGTTATCTCGGCCCTCGACTTATTTTTAAATACCGACTTGTCAGCTCTCCTTTGTTTTCCCACACATCCCTTTCATTAATGTGTTATTGTTTTTTAATTGGTCTGTTCTGCTAATGAATTTGGAAAGCAGTTAGAGTATCATCTTTGTCCGCTTGGTTGTTGGCAAGATGTCTTAAAGTGCTATAGAAAAAAATTGGCTGAAATGTTATGCTCGCTCCAAGGATTAGTTAGGTGCTATAGATTTATTTCCAAATCTTTTTAGCCATAGTAATGTCGGTTGGTCGGTCCACCAGACTGAAATTTCTTGACAACTATTGGATAGACCGCCACTAGCAGGTCGAAGTGTTCACTTATATATCTGTCATCTATCATCTGGATGGATGAGGTGGATTTGCTTCAGACATTCATGTCCCCCTCAGGATGAATTGTTGTTGAACTTTGGTGATCCTTTAACGTTTCATCCAGCGGCATCATCAGGTCGAAATTTTAATTTGCCCAACATTTTGGTTTATGACCAAATACCTGCAAAACTACTCACATTCCCATCAGCCTCAGCTGTACTTGGTGTTTAGTGCAAATGTTAGCATGCTAGCACACTAAACTAAGATGGTGAACACGGTAATCATTATACCTGCTAAGCATACAAACACCGCTGTACTTAAGTACAGCCTCATAAATAATCTTAGTCTTGGTGGAATATATGTGCTTGTGGGCATGTCTACAATATCCAGGTCTGCTGTTAAACATGAGATCGTTTCTGAAGACAAACCCTAAAGACAAACAGTAATTGGGAGGCTGCAGCTTTGCAAGATGGAAAATAGGTGAGCGTTGGCGTAGGTTTGTGCTCTGTGCTGGTTGCCTTCTAGTTAATTATGTGTTTCAATTAGATAACAAAGCAGTGCAAAGATACTGTATGCAATGATAAAAAAAACAGAGAATGACAAATGTGTGCTGTTGAGATTTATAAAAAAGACTTAAGGCGCTATTAAAAACATCCCTTTCTTAAGAACAGAAATGTGCTCGTGTCCCTTTGGCCTTTTCTCTTTCTCATTCCCTTTCCTCATTTCTATTATCGCTCTCTTATTACCATGTCATTTGCCCCTCTATTCCCTTCACGATTTCTTTTTTTTTTTGTATTCTCTCAGCCTCAGCTTCTCCTGTTTTTATTGCTTCTCTTCCCTTTTCTGATGTGCCTCCAGAGGATCAAAAGACTGACAAGATACAGTGTATGTGATTGATTTACCCACTTCACATGACAGAAATCATTGTCAGCCAGCCGCTCACTGCTCACAGTGGCCACTACAAGTAAAATACACATGATAATTCAGCTCCACAACTGCAGTTTCAAAGTATCTCCTGTATCTCTCATACAGTATATGATCTTAATAGGATCCCCTGTGTGGTGATATGACTCACCGAGGCATCTTTGTGCAGAGAGGAGGGATGATTGCTTTGACAGAGGACTGAAAGGGAGAGGAGATGACGGCTAACTGCGTCTGAATCTTTCCTCTGGTGAAGAATGGAAGGTCAGAGGGAATGGATTGAGCCTTCCATGGTAGAAAGGGTGAAATTATGTAAAGGTAAGGACGAGCATGACCTTGTTAAAAGTAATCTGAGGGGGGTTACTGAGGAACAGAAGGCTCAAGAGGTGATGATACACTCGATTGTAGGATAAGAGGGTGAGATGAAGCGGCGAGGAGAGGAGATGAAAGGTGGATGGTAGAAACTTTTAAGGAAATTTTCATTGCGTTTCACTTTTTAGTACACATACTATATCTTTAGTTGAGTTTGGGAATAAAAGACCAGATTTATTAACCTTTTTTACTTGGTTTCAGAGGCACACTGTGCCTACAGATGTGTGATTTATTTATCAAACAGGCACAGCAGCCTGGAGGGGCAGTTTGTGAGTAATCTGTGAAGTGTGCCTCTTTTGAAGGGAAGATGCAAATAAGAAATAAGATACATCTGGATATCTATGCCTTTTCCTGGATTTATTAAGGTGCATGCAATTTCCGAGGTCAGTTTTTTGTGGAAATATTTTCTGTCTCTAGAAAGCAGATGCAGATTTGTGCTGGCATAGTAGTGTTGTGGCAGGGAGAAAACAAAATAACTTATTTGAAAGGAAAAGAAAGAAGTAGAAGATAATAAAGGAGCACAACAACCAACCGTTCTATAACACCAAACAATGAGCAGAGAGGGAGCTGTGGCTTTGTGCTTATTATACCTGAACCAGACATTCACTGGGCTGCTAATGCATGCTGGAGTTTCTACTCTTTCCCTGTGAGACATTCACACTGTGGTGGCTGCTATTTCATACGCAGTCTTTTCTTTTAATGTGACTTAAACGCTGTCATTTTTTTAGAAGTTGAAATTGTATGAATAATGGACAACAAAACAATTCTTCTTGTGTGGAGTTGAATGGTGGCCTTAGTGTTGTATACTTTGGAATCATGATACTTTATTAATGGCCATTTCTGCTTCTTTTCTTTTTTTATATTAGATTATCTGTGGAGCATTTTTGTCTTTACTGGATCGTTGCAGTGATAGTGCTCTGATAGTGCAGAGGCAGACAGGAAATGAGGGGAGAGAGAGGGGAACAACATGCAACAAAGGTCTGGACCTGAACCGAGGATGTTAGCGTTATGTGTTATGTGCCTTAAACTGCCAGAATAATCCATCAGAACTGATGGTGGAATAACTTCAGAAACCCCCTCCCTGGGACACAGTGGGGAGCTGTGTCTGACTATTTCTGTAACTTTCTTCACACCCACTTCACGTCGTGATTGGCCAGCTGTGCGGAGGTGAGAAATGAGCCAGGGTTTGAACTCAAACTATAAACACTTCTGCCTTCCACTGAGATTGGACAACGTGTTTTATCGAACTAGTTAAAAAAATCAAAAGAGGTGAATGCCTGTATGAAGGACAAGCTGAAGTAAAAGTGAAGAAAGGATCGACTGTGGTTGTGGATCTCATGAAAAAGAAATTAAACTTAACAAGAGACTGTGCTTCATCCACAGTGTATCTAAGCTAATAAGTACAGTATAGTGAATCCCTTTGTAGAGCTACACTACACATTCAACATTCAAGGGCTATTAACTGAGTGCAGGTAAAACTCAACAAACAAAAAGTGAAGTCAAAGCATGTGCGTTTTTGTGGATATTAAGCAGATTTTTATATGCTAACAGGAAATAATCAATTCTTATTTATGAAAGTTCACCTATCAATTAAACATGTCACATGTTGAAATTAGGGCTTATGTGAATATTATGCAAAAAATGTTTTTAAATATGAAACTACAATGTGCCCAAAATGTTAGTGCTTTGAATTCATGTGTGGGTTTTCACATCTAAAAACATTTAATTGGACTGACTGTTTTGTATATCTGATAAGCTATCGACTTCTGAGGAAGTGAGATGAGTGTTTTGCCAGTCTCTGTGAATGTACAAATATGATTACCTCAAAGGCAAATATTCCTGGCTTACTCTGTTTTTGTAAAGCAGATCACCAAACAACCAAATGGACCCTGGAAAGCTAGGTAATTGCTGAAAGCTACCTCATTAATTGCCTCAAAGTGTTTTAGGGGGATGTTTTTCTTTAAGACTGTGCCCACAGTAACTAAGCTTTCCTTGTTTAAAGTTCATTAATTTTCCTGTTTCCTGCTTTTGTCTGTTCCTTGTCGTGTTTCTTTGAGATGCATCTTAAAGGCAAATCACTTATAATAAGAGACTATTATAAGTGATTTGCATTTAAGATGTTTCTGTGTCTGACAATCTAGTCTGGGCTCTCACTGCTCACAGCTAATGGGGAGCCATAAGTGGCCCGACTGCTGTGGGTAAAAGTGCAATAGGTGATTATTACACCAGTCTCCTGCACCAGTCTGTCTCCTGCAGACAGAAGAAGACCTGGTTTTTAACTCCTTGTGGCACAGATCTGGGGCCAGATGTAAATGGTAAATGGACTGTATTTGTATAGTGCCTTTCTAGTCTTCTGACCACTCAAAGCGCTTCACACTACATGTGATGTCAATGATAGAGGCTGGCGAAGTCGGTTGATTGGTCCACCACTTTGGTCCAGAATAAAATATCTCAACAACTACTGGATGGATTACCATGCAATTTTGTACAGACATTGATGGTCCCCAGTGGAGGAAGTCTACTGACTTTGGTCCTGACTTCCTCTAGCGCCACCATGAGGTTGACATTTTTGGTTTTTAGTGGAATATCTTGACAAATATTGCATGGACTGCCCTGACGTTTGGTATAGAAACAGGTTTTATTTATAACCAAATAGCTTCAAAACTATTAATAATCAGTGTCAACCAAGTCTTAGCATGCTAATGTGCAAAACTCAGATTGTGAGCATAATAAACATTACACCTGCTAAACATCAACATGTTAGCAATGTCACTGTGAGTAAGTTAGCATGCTTATGTTAGCATTTTGGTCAAAGCACTGCTGTGCCTAAGTACAGCTTCACAGAGCTGCTAGCATGACTGTACACTCTCATAATTTTGATACTTTTGTGTGATTAATTTCATATTTTTTTAATTTACAATGGAGGAATCATTTTACAGTTTTTCACTGTGTTCAATGTTCTTTTCGTTATAACCTTTATAGTGAAGCAATTTGTAAAATCTGTTTTGATAGCGGTGCTATAAACTAAATTATTGATTATCTTTCCGACGTTCAGAGCACATGTGATAAATTAATGATATGTGTGCTATAAATAGCCACGTCCGAGAGTAATCCTTGCTTGTAATGACGGCTGCTCTGGCATTGTTGGAGAACCTCGCTGATGTGGCACAATCGGTGAAACTGCACTCTTTCCGTTGACAGGTCTAATGAGTGGTGATATGCAAACGGTTGATTAAGTGTGTGTCTTGATCCATTTATGGCTAACCGTGGGAGTGGAAATGAGGCTCATGCCTGTGTGCCCAGTTCCACAATGATTGAGATTAATTAAAGAAAATCATGTTTATACAGCTTTATAATGATGATGGAAAGGACGCAAAAACAGGGTTTTAGTAGTGAATGTAAACAGAGTTTTATGCCTCTGGCTGGCTGGTGTTGTAGTGATTGTTCATGTTTAAAGAAACCACATGGAATACATTTTTCCAGGATCCATTCGTCACTTGTTCTGGTGTAAATATAATGTAACTTTAGACTGGCATCAGTAATCCTGCAGCCTGTTTCATAAGCAAGAATCAATGTAGTGAACTACACCATCTAAACCACTTTCCAACATTTGACAGACACCCCTGAGCTCTTTTTAGTGCAGGTACTTTCTCATCTCATGTACTATCTTCCTTGCACTACAGAGGGTTTCATGAAAAGCGCTCTGTATTTCTCTAAGATACAGATTGCTTATGGCTTTTGCAGGCATTCAGACCTGTAAGATAGCTTTTGACTGTATTTATTACACTCTTGCACTCTTATCTCCACTTCACTGCAGGCATACAAGTGCTGTATGTGATAGCAGTCTTGGGTGAAATTATATCTGAAAATGGTGTAAAATAGTTCAGCTCCTGTAACAGAAAAAAATCTGATTTATGATTCAATCCAAATGCAGCCTGAAAAGAAGAAGCCCACACAGTGCTTTTGTCTTTTCATATGAATCATTGATCATTATCACAGAGAATATCACACACCCTGAATATGCTGTATGTTTGTAGGACAGCTGATATGTTATTTTCTCTGGGTGTTAGATATTGTAAGATAGTGTGTGAAGCTATTAATTCTTCCAACGAATACTCAGCATCAATAAATTATTCAGGTCTAGACAAGTAAACAAAACAAGCACATTTCCTGGGAAATAATTCAATAGATCGGAGCCCATGGGATGGGTAGGGAGAACTGGATTATTTTTGGACGGCGCTGGCCGAGCAGAAGTGCTGTCCCATGTTAATTACATCAGAAAGTCATGTCTCAGCCTTGTAACACTCAGCCTGAGGTACGGCTGCAGTGGTTGTTGGCCTTTGTAAGGCAGCAGTAAGTGATGTTGCACCTGGGGCTGTGTGTAATGTACAACTGTTATTCATTTAGTGTCTACTTACTGCGCTGGTAGTGCCATCTGTGTCTGTTAGCCTCTGGTGCAGATCAAGCCAGACTGTCTGCAAGAAGAAGCACAACAACAACAACAGCAGCAACATGTCAGTCAACAAGACCAACGACAGCAACTACTACAACCACAGCTTGAAGCAGACATTAGTCACTCACGACGAGAGGTATTAGTGAACACGTTGAGAGCAGAAACAGGCATGAAAGCAGGACGTGATGTCTTTTTATGATGAAAATAAAGTTCAGCAGGGAATATAAGAGGAAGGTTCAGAGAGGAGGTGGATGCAAGGCCAAAAGATAAGTCTGAAATGAAACAGAATGACTTATATCAGCATGAAAGATCTAAACATACACTGAAACACTGAAAGGCCAAATCTAACTGAACATCACGGTGTAGGAGTTATAGATGGTAGAAATTAGTTTAAATAATTCTAGTAGTAGTAATTTAAGTAATTTTTGGAACAATGGGTGTATGGGTGTATTTCACACAGAAGTAAACAAAAAGAGGCCCCTTATTTTTAGCCGATGACTTTGGATGTTGCCGTCTGAAATGATGACTGTCGCTGGCAGATATTATCAACTCTAGCTAGCTAGTGTAAGCTAATACTGACACTAAAACTGAAAACGCTGTCTCCAGCTGACTTTTGAATGTTTCCAGTGGATACATTTTAAAACAAGGATCCTGTAAAAGGGTCTTAAGTATGCACATGATGGCTACATGCATGATATAATGCTAAAAGATGCTAAAGCTACTACTTCCAGTCAAAAAGTCAAAGGAGCCGCATTGTTCGTGTATTGCAGTGTATAGTCACTCATAGTGTTATTGTACAGTATTTTAAAACAAAATTATGTATTCAAAGTGTTATTCGTCCTAACATAACCCTTAGTTGGTTTGATTTTGACAGTCAACACAGTGGTTACATTAACAGTGTGTTTCACTTTTACAAGACAAAAAGGATTTAAGGATAAAGAATAACAGGTGTTTGGCAAAGGTTATATGGTATCAATGGCTGGAGCTGCATGAGTGTAAACTTCGCCAGACTAAGCAAGACAGAGCTGCTACTCTAAACTCTGATCCACTAACATCCTAGTTCCCACCCAGTGAATGTTACAGTCCTAAACAGGTATTTCTTCAAAGTATCCTGTAGCCCTGCATAATAACATTTAGCTAATGATGCCCCTTGCCTTTTGGAAATAATGCTAAGTTACTACTGTAGGTAGTAAGCTAGTTAGCCAGACATGCTAATGTTTGCAGCTTATGTTGGAGCAAACACTATGTAATCCATTTCTTACACTTTTGCTCTTTTGTTTTTGGTAATGGAAAGGCTAAAAAAAATAAGACACCACCCTCCAAGCTCTTTAAATAATGAGTTTTGCTCTCATTAGAGCCCCATGCTTCGGGGGAGGCGTTTAGAAAATGGTCAATTATTCACATTCAGGACTTAAGTGAAGGGGGCACAACTAACAATGGTATATTGTGTTTATGTGTGTCTGTGTGTGAAGATGACAAGACATTGATTTCTAGTTTTCTTCTCCTCTCTCAAGGCCTGTGAGTCAGAATTGTATAAACCTGTTCTAATAAATCACAGTAAGCGCTGCAGGTTTCGGTCACCAAAGTGACTGATGAGTATCGCTGTTGCTACTGTGAATGAATGAATGAATAGTGTCTGGATTTCTTGCAGGGTAACTAATATTTTACCAAACACAGCAGGGAAAGTCAAAGCAATGGGGCCTGGCACAGTGGGCAGGTGACACACACACACACACACACACACACACACACACGTACTGTAAAGGCTACCGGAAACATACTGAGTTCTAGGATGAATGATTTGAGTTTAATGTGCTACAGTCTGCTCACAGCTGGACTGAAATGGAAAGTGCTGTGTGTTGTTGGTTGTTGCACATAAAAGACTTAAGAGGTGAAGACTCACTGTCTGCTATTTTTTTTTTTACCGGCCTACAGTTGTGCAGTTCACCCTGTAGACTTTTGGTAAAGTTAAAGTCAATCACTGGTGCAACCAAATAATTAGTCACATTCACACTCTCAAATTAAAGTAAGGATTGGATTTTCATCGTTTTATTTTAGCCGATACCGACCATTAAAATACGGACATCTCCACAAAAAGATTCAAGATCTGCTATATACAGGACAGTGTAGTTTAAGTTCAACAGACAGCATTACATTCTTTCACTGAAAAAAGAGAAGAAAACTGCATCACTTTGCTTGTCAGTATTCAGCCTCAGTATCAGCTACCAGATGGGCAGCTACAATCAAAGGCTATCATCCTGAGACTGACTTTTCCAGGGGAGAAACACATTTTCTTGTCAGCGGCACACAGGGAGCAATAAATAATGATATTTTGTAACCAAAAGAACAAATAAACTCCCAAGGGAGAGTAGAGGAAGACAGCGAGGGAATCAACAGAGCCAACATGAATTTGCCACTTTGAGGAGAGTTTGCAGGTAACAGGATTTCCAGTGTGTTATCACAGAGCAGTGATGCCAACACAAGGCACTATTTTCATCTCGCCACACTCAGTGTGTAGCTGGCTTATTATTCATTCAGTAAACAATTCATGATTCACTTTGACACAGTGTGATAATATCATTTCCTCTTTCAGACTCCTGAACAGTCTTAATACTGAGATCCATGCAGGTAATACCGGGCCAAACAGAGAGACAAAGACAAAGCCACATTTAATACTCCTCCTCAAAGCCATATTTTGCTTCGCAGTAGCCTGTCTGGTCTTTTGAAAATGTAATCCAGCAGAAAATGTCTATTCATTTCATTTTATTTTATTCTGATTATTCTGAAAACACACTTTCCAACATAACGGTTTGGTGACCTATTTTCTTTTCTATGTACAAAGTTTTCTTTTATTCTCTGTTGTCATTGGAGAGGTCATTTTTGGGGTGATTTTTCTTCTTTTCACAAAGATGATTTTTCTCCAATGTGGAAAATCATATGAAAATGCAGCAACTTTGCAAGACCAAATAAAAGTAGGACAGTATAATGTATTTGAAATAATCTACTGTATGTTGTGGTACTTTAATTCCTTCTTGGATGGATAAAAAATTTGGAAAGAGAAAATAAATCTGCATTTAGGACTAAAATGCTCTCTCAAGTCATCTTTGAAATCATTAATCTGGATGAGAATTAGACAGATTTTCTTAGCAGATGGTGGCAGATGGTAGGTGGTAGTGCAAGTGCTACACTCTACACTCAAGACATGTAGGATATATTTTCTCCTTTGTCATTAACAGTTCTATTGTATTTTTTGGTCATATTACATCTGAATGTTTGGCTTCACAACTATCTTAATCTTTCTGCCTTACGTTTTTGAAAGATGCAGAGCTAATAATAGTATATATTATATTCCAATATTTTGGGAAATACTATTATTTGATTTCCTGCCAAGAGATTCATGAGAAGATCGACACCACTGTTATGTTTGTACGTTAAATATAAAGATACAGCCAGCAGGCATTTAGTTTAGCTTAGCATAGAGATTAGAAACAGGGGTAAAGAGCTAGCCTGGCTTTGTCCGAAAAAAAAAAATCTGTCTACCAGCACCTCTAAAGCTCATTAATTAACACATTATATCTCATTTGTTTAATCCGTACACAAACAGAAAAGAAAATGTCCAGTTGTGGTTTTACAGGTAGTTATGTGTGGGACAATTTCTTGGCCGAAAGCAGTGACCTTCTGAAGTCTTGTCGTCATTGTTAGGTAGCCAGACAACCAGCCAGGTTGGTTTCCGGGCCAGGAAATGGTCCGGCACATAACCCACCCTAAAACCACAACTTGTTTTTATATGGATTAAACAAATGATATAATGTGTTAATTAGTGCACTTTAGAGGTGCTGGTAGGGGTATGTTTAAACTTTGAACAGAGCAAGGCTAGCTGTTTCCTCCTGCTTCCAGTCTGTTATGCTAAGCTAAGATAACCATCTGCTGCATGTAGACTCATTTACCATCCAGAAATGAGAGTGGTATCTAACTTTTTATTATTATTTTTAAACATTATTTTTGGGGCATTTTTGCCTTTATTTGGCCGCTGCAGTAGGGACTCAGCCCCAATGGCACGCGCTCCACCAGGTGAGCCACCAGGGCGCCTATCTTCTAACTCTTGGCCAGAGTGAAAAAGAATATTTAGGTAGGTAGGACTGGATTAACCAATAAAAACTCCTGTCTAACTGATCCAAATATGACTTTTCCTACCACCTCTTTCAAGCAGCTCTCCTACCTGGTTTATATATCAGAAAAACCAGGGCCATAAATGCCGAGGCGGTTATTGGGAGCACTGTTGCCAGGAAAACCAAGACACCACATCTGTTAGTGGATGGATACCATATACTGCAAGGTTAGACCCTAATGGAAAATCTCCAAGAGTAAATCATATCCCTTTTCCCTACTGTAAGTAGATCTTCAGTGATGTGCTGCCTTTTGAACTTGAAATCGCTTCATCCAAGTAACATTTCTGACAGATGTAGACACTCAAAGAGAACAATAACGTAATAATTATGTGAACAGCAAATGAAAACAAAGAAAAAAATAATGAAATGTTGAAATTGTAATTCACAGTGAAGGAGACACTACTGAGTGGTTGATTTATAAGTTTATTATAAGTTTGTTTCACTATCCCTGTGGGGACAGTCATTGACATAATGCCTTCCCTAGCCCCTTACCCTAACCTTCGCCTAATTGTAACCTGTACCATAAAACCAAGTCTTAACCCTCAAAAATCAATCTCTACCTGTGGGGGCATCACGCACACACGCACACACACACACACACACACACACACACACACACACACACAGGAGCAATATGGGGTTCAGTGTCTTGCTTAGGTACAATTTGCCAGTGGACCCCAAAACTACATTACTATTCCCCAGTATTTTATTATCATTTCAAAAACCTACACTGACTATTTTATAGCCACAGCTATAAAGGTACACACTTCTTCTGAGCCTAATGTTGTGTTGCTCTGTAACAATAATAATCCACATTATATTAATAATAATAGAGGACTACGTATTTTCAAATGTTTTACAATGTAATTTTCAAAAGAATTTTGAAGTTTTTTTGTAAGTATATTGTGATTTTAAATATTGGGACTGTTACCCTGTTTTCCCCATTTTTCCTGTCTTGTTAATAACAACAACAAAACTACTGTAATTAATACTTACAGTGTCATTTATTGAGTCCTTATTAAGCACAAAGTAGTTACATCCCTTATTGCCTTGCCTCTGTCTCCTTACCTTGTACTTGCATATTTGTCCCGGGATAGGTACCCAGTAAGCATCTTATTAATACCAAATAATTACATTGTAATTTGCGGGCATTTAACCTTTAACTTTACTCATTTTCACTTTATTGGTTGGTTATGGGACAATGTTGGGAGCTGACTTGACAATAAGACGTCGCCTTGAATTTAGTTTGTTATGAAATGGAAAAAGAATGGATAAATTAAAGCAACATCACTGTCATTTCTTTTCCCTTTGTGCAAATTTCAAGCTGCATTTCTGGCTACTTTAACACAGTTAAAAAAAATAAAACTAATCATAAATAAATAATTTCGAAGGAGTTCTTGTCTTTATTCCTGTTGTCATTCCTGTCCAAACAGGTAAAAATCAAACTTGACTGCGTTTAGTCATCTGTGAGAAGAAGTGCCTTTGTGCCACAGTCACTGTAAACAAGCGTAGAGTAATGGGCTTTCAGGAGGGCTACAGTGTCACAGGTGATTATTGAACAATTCTTTAGTGGAAGGCGTTTCAATTATTTCTTCTAAAATGGAAGTCTCTTCTTTTTTATTCTTTATTCTCATTTTCTACTTTTTTTACGTGACCCCCCCCCAGCAGTACATGGTGTTTAGGTCTTTCTGCTGTAGTGGCCCGCTCTCCCAAAGACAGCTGAGTCTGCTGGGGCTCCATTAGCCTTAACATGTTCAGTAATGGACAAGATGCAGGCAATGCAGAGGAACTGGGAGACAAAGAGGAAGGAGGAAGCGGGGAGGAAGGGAGGAATGATAGATGTAAAGATGCAGGGAGGGAGGGAGGAGGACGAAGAGGCATCTGGGAACTAGAGAGCTGCTACAAAGTGGAGGAAGTGTGGAAAAAGACACATTGCAATATTTTGGACAACAGGCCTTTAATTGCCTCCTCTGTCTCTTTCTTCATCCACTCCCCCCCTCCATCCTTTCCTCTCCATCACTTGGTGTTAATTAACTCCTTATCCAACCCCTTCCTTCACCTCCTCATCAACCCCCTGCGTCTTCCTTCTTCTCCATTTTTCCTTTCTCCTGTCCTCTGCAGACCTTCAACTTCAGTATGCTGCTTTAGCATTGTCCAATTTGGCCAATGTAACATCTCCAACTTACAAATCCTCCACATGCTGACAACTTTGTAAAAGATTTTAGTGTGAGGACAAGATCAATGGCTTGTGCTGTTTGTGAGTTCTAGTGAGTTCTAGGATGAGTAGAGCTAAAAATAAAAAGGAGAAACCAACAGTGCAACAGAGTTTGCAGTCCATCAATCTGTCTGTTTTAAAGTCTGGTTGAACTCAGTTTTTAATCACAATTTATGTAATTCATTCTCTGCAGAACATTTAATCTTTTTACACATAATGCATCTTTATTCCATGTACAATTATATTCTTTAATTTATATTTCTTTACAATATGATTACAAAATAAATTTATATACATTTGATCTACGTTACTGATGTTTCCTCCTCTGTGTACTTGATTTCATATCATTAAATAAAATGGGTCTACCCAAATGAAAATGTGAGAAATGTGCAAAAAAGATGAATGTCTGTATACTTGGATTGATCATTTTGAGGGGACAATGATATGTTCACATAGTCAGATTACGGGGACTCACCTCTCATTTGGGGACAAAAGGTTGGTCTGCCAAGGTAAACCATTAGATTTTAGGGTTAAAGAATACGGCTGTTGGTTCTGTACTTTTCTTATTGTCAACAAATCCCATAGAAAGACCAAAACCAACACTGTTAGTCTGTCTCTCAACACCTTCTGAAGGTATGCTATAGGGCAGTGGTTCCCAACCTGGGGATTAGGACCCTGGAAATCTCTCTTAGCTTGCTCTTAGCTCAGAAATATGTAACCCTTGATTCAGGGGGCTTGAGGTGACTTTGTATTATTTTAAAGGGTCTCAAGCCAAAAAGGTTAGAAACCACTAACATAGGGATTGTTCTTACTCAAGATGTAAAATGGGCCACAAATATATACTTTCATTTTTAAAAAAGGCTCTGTAATTTCCTAAAACACCTGGGTACTGTAGTTTTTAGCAAATGTTACTCAAACAGCAGGAAATTGTGTATTTGTTGGGGACTATTTCCATCAGCAGACTAATACACAGTTGATGCGCTAGTGAGTATTTACAGCAGCAGGACGGTGTATGTGGGATTGACTCAAAATAAACTACAGTTTGATTAAGTTTGGGGTTAGGCATATAGTGGTTATGGTTAGGGTAAGCCTCCAGGAAATTAATGCAAGTCAATGCAATATCTTCCTAAATGACCATAACAAGTTTGTGTGTGTGTGTGTGTTTTTGCGCATGTGTCTATACAGTATACCTTACCTTATTCTCCAGTCGTCCGATTAGTTCAGCCAGGCGGTTGATCTGAGCCTCCAGACCTTCTTTCCTCACCTCTACTGCTCCTGCAACACACAAACATAAACACAGTCTAAATACACTGAATGACCGAGTCTGGTTTGTGACAAGATCTGATGCAGCTGGATTACATATGTTTTCAAATATGTTTTATACATACTGACATCAAATTTCCCAAGCCTAACTGCAGATTGTAATGCCACTTCCTCTTGCAATATTTATGTCCTTTAAACTGGAGAATAAACAGCTCATCCATGGAAATACTGTCAATCTATTTCTGACAAGTAAGTTACCACCATGGCTGTCTTTCTCCTGTTTCATTTGTATGTATAACTAGATATCATGCATTTTTCTGTACAGCTTCAATCTTTCTCATTCTGAAATACGCTAAGACTTTTTTATATACTACACCAATACTACACCATCTTTGCTCTTTCCTTCTCATCTTTCCCTCTTTTGATTTCCTTTGTTTCATCATGAATATTTCATGTAAAGTGGGAGTTCCAAAGAGGCTTTATGAACACAGCATATCATTAATTATAAAGAAGTAGAATGATTTCTGTAAAAAAAAGTGACACAAACTAAGACTCATATGTCATAGGGCTTGTTAGAGTGTTAGCAAACATTTCTCAAAATGTAGACCACATTTCCCTGAAAACTGTTGATGTTGCTACCTGTCCCCCCTTGCATGATACTCCTCTGCACGAGCACCCAATCCAAAATTCATGCACTTGTCTTCACGCTATACTCCAGAACAACCGTTGGTGGCAGTAACATGCATTGAACAATTTGAAAACAATCAGCTTTTCAAATGTTTTCAAGACATTGTCAAGATGTTGTTAGAGCTCGAGGATCAAGCAATGTGTTTTGGTGGGCAACACTGAATGTAAACATAACTTTTGTTTGTTTACAAGAAAATTCCACAGGGCTCCTTTAATGTGTTTACAGTGTATTGATGTTAAAATGCTTCACATTGCACCTTTAACTACTTATTAACTCCCATAGTGAAATGTGTTTTTTGATGATGGTTGCCTATTTGTATGTGTTGGTATGACAAAAAAAACTGTGAAGTAACACTAAAGGACGCTGAGAAAACATGTTGTTTCCCTCTCATTCACCCCACTTCAGATGAACGCCTCTCTTTTCACCCTCTTGTGCCCTTTGATTCTCTCTCCTCCCTCAGATTCCTTCCTTTTCTCCGCCCCCAGTCTTCTTCCTCCACCTCTCCTTCACTCCCTCCTGAGCTGCTGTCCTCTTTTCATCCTCTGATGGCCCCTCACAGCTAATTGGAGAACTGACTGCTAGATTTGAAGGCTGTAATTCCTCACACACTTCTATAATTGACCAGGACACTTATTTTCTAAGTCCATCGAAATGACCACTGGGCTTTTATCTCCAACTGTCTCCATGGTTACAGACAACGGTTAAGTAGATGAGTATGTGTGTTTGGGGCGGAGGGAGGTAGCTCCTAATTGACTGGCTGTTAAAGCTTTTAATGAAGAGTGGGAGGAATTACAGCCTTTGAATCTAGCAGCAGGGTGAGGGGAGGGAGGCCTCTATTGACTTTCTCCTCAATTAAGCCCAATTTGAGTTACTCTACATTCACCTCACCACTTTCCATTCTGTGTCAGCCAGTATTTAAATGTGTTGACATGAATCATGAAAAAAGGTCCACTGTTGTTACACTGTCTCTCAAATTAAGGGACTGAAAAGTTCACTAACGTTTGTTCTGTCTTGTTCACTTCTGTTCTTCTTTTATTGGATATAATTTACAGCAGTCACTACACACCAACTAGTAAACGTTTTCTTTAGAATTTAAGCTATGGTAGAATCCAGTGATATTAGTTCAATTGCACAGACAAGAAACTTTTTGTACCTGACTGAACAGGTAGCCTAGTAATGCAAGAAATTAGGGTCACATGTATCATACCATTTACCTTGAAATGCCAAAGTTCATTGCCAAAGCTGGAAATTGTGTGCTGCGTGTCTAAAAGCAGTTTTTTATTATATTTGATAGATCATCTCTTTCTCCACAGCAGAAAATTTAATTTTGCTGTTAGGAGCTGCCTGATATCTATCGATTAGAGTACAAAATATTAAATCTGAACTGGATACACTAAATGACACAAAATAAAATAGCGAGCCAACATTTACTGTATGCACATTAACAAGCTGAGAGCCTTTCCTCTGCCCTCCTGACACTGGCCCACTCATCCACTCCCACCCACTCAAAGAGCTTTATCAGGACTGAAGATGTCCTGACATGGATAAATGCATCAGCAGTGGTTCAACAATTGATATTTCATGCTGGTGGTACTCAACAGTATCTGCTTCTAGGACAAGAGGAAGGATGATCAGCTTGTTGTTTATGACATTAGATACACTAATAGGAAAATTCTCATTTTTAACAACAAACAGTGTGCAATATATTATTTCTTATTGGGATTAATTACGAGCTATTGTTTTTCCTACTTTTACAGACATCGGTCTCAGCAAACTGGGAAACATATGGCGGCTCCATTCTGTTCTCCATCCCAGTCGCATAATGTCAGGCACAGCTGACCGTGCACACACAGATCCACACAATACTTAGAGACTTCTGCATACAAAAATTCTGCATACAAGAAGTGTATGCCCACATCTGCCCACATCTTTACAGAGACCTGCTCCATCAACATCCCGGATCAAAGACTTGACGGGCGGACCGTGTTCCGAGCTGAAGGAGCGCAAGATGATGACAGTGGGATGAGGGGAGGCGGACTCTGTGTCTACATCGATGATGCTTGATGCTCAATCGCAGGCAAAGTGGATGAACACTGTCTCAACTGTCAAAACTTTTTACATGAAGATGGAAACCATATTGTCATTACTATCTCTCTCTGCTGTTTACATTCCACCAGACACAAATTTAAAAAATGCGCTGCAGAATTATTTCCTGGTTGTATACACGTAGGTTATATATGTATGTATGTAAATAACTGTATATATTGTTTTATTTTATTTATGTTTTCCTATTTTAATATGAATTTAATTAACTGTCATGTTCCATGTGTGTAGCATGAAGGGACAACAAACTTTAATTTCATTATATAACCTTTTGTTTTGTTGTACCTTGTAATAACGTTAGATATTAAGGTAACATTACATTTAGCTATTTTTAGCTCTCTTATTCTCTTTCCCCCTCTTACTCTTTTCCTCGCTCTTTGTTTCTTACCCCAGTCGTCTCCCACTCACTGCTTTGTCTTTTCGCCTTGTTTCTTTTCCCCTTCCCTCTCTGTCAGTCTTTCTACAGAGACTCTGATCAATTCGCAGTGAAAACACACCTCATACACAAGCCTCTCTATATGCTATTATGACGTGAAAAGGGGTGAAAGAGGAGTAATTCATACATATTGTAGGAGGATGGGTAGTAGGATGGGGAGAGGAGCGAGAAGAGAGAGGATGTGGGAGTCATTAATCAATCGACTTGTCCTGACTCAAGACAAAGCACAGCTGACATGAAGGTCCTCAGCTGTCAGAGCTGCTTTACAGCCCACAGTATAGAAGAGAGGGTGGAGGTGGGGGAGAAAAACTGAGAGATGAGAAAAAGGGAAGGTATGAGGTTGGCAAGGCATCTTTGCCTTGTTTTGGGGGGGGGGGGTTCAAGCAAAGTATTTTAACCTTACAGTCAGTGGGCTGAATGAGTTGCTGGAACACCTTCATCTGTCATCCACCATATCTTCATTGCATGTCTGTAAACTAAAGCCTGCAGTGCAGTGAGCCTAGCAGTCTGGTTTATTACAAAGATGACAAAAAACATGTTTTATCTGCTGCAGACATAAAACCGACCACAGTAGTTTGGTTCAATAATACTAAATGTCTTCATCAGAACTTGGAGGCTGTACAATGACCGAAAACGCTCCGGTTCGAATTCCCACATCAGCCAGAAAATGCTGCAATCAAGCAGTGCTTTATCCTCCAGCAACAGCTTTCTGATGGTGAATAGCTGTTAATGTGATGAAAACTCGTGCTGAAATCAAACCTGATGACGGCCATTGTTGCTCAGAGCTGCCACATGCTAATGTTTACTGAAATGAGGACTAAAATGACTTTTATGTGAATTTTTACTGCACAGTGAAAATGTAGTGCTTGTTTTGGTTGATGTTGAACTTGTCCACCTCCTGTACATCACCATCTGTCTCGGGCTCGCTGGGTGCTGTTCCGCCCTGAAGCAAGGCACTGAACTTCACAGGGAACCCAGCGCTGTTGCAGATGAACTTGGCAACTCTGAGGTTTTAGAGTGCCCATCAAGAGTTGAACAAATGATGCACAGGAGGTGACCAGTTTGAACCAAGACAGCGGTCTATTGTGAATCAACATGTAAATCTCACCCAAACCATTCCTTGTATTTCTCTGTTAACATAGCAGCATAAATATTTCCAAGCCTGTGTGTCTGCAGTACGTCACTCAGTGGCCTTTCGTGACATGCAGGGATACACTCCCTTGACAGGTGACAGATGTTTGGACTCTGAAAGAGGAGGAACTGAAAATCCTGTCAGTTTGAGCTGCCGTCTTTCAACATGTCATCCAACATGAATCAATTTTTCTTCTATGCAGCACTAGAAATGAAGCACTTAGAGAAACTTTTCAATTGCTGTAGATCAGACCAGTGCATATCACTGACACAAAAATGTTGAGAGTCACTAACGTTCTTTCTGTACTTTGATGCCTTAGAATAGAGAAAAGAAAAGCTGGTGTTGTGCAAACAAGCAGCAATAATTACATTTTTGTGTATAGAAAGAGATTAACATCAGCTACAATCATTTCTTCATAATGAGACCATGTCTAGTTGACTTATTTTCAATGCTCAGCACAAACAGTATGCTATCCTCATTAAGGAAGATGTTTGAGTTGAGGCAGATGCATCATCTGTATACAGTATCTATAATTGGAAACCATTACAGGAGCACAGTCTTATGATACTGAAGCTCTTCTTCAGTGTCATGCACTATTTTGGTGAAACTCTTCTGAAATTCTGTGTGTATTGAAATTGTTTTTCTACCAGATGATATAAGATTTCTTCCATTTATTAGCCACAGAATTATATATAACATGCACTTTGAACAGGGCTTTGAACATTCACTTTCAATGAGCAACAGAAGGAATAAAAAACAGGCAAAATTGAGATGAAATAAGCCAAAATGCAGTAAGTTTTTGCTTTTAGTGCTGACTCTCTTCTAATTAAGATGCTCCACTGGTTTACCACAGAAGCTTTCTAATCATAAAAAATACTTTTATATTATTTATCTGATGATCTTAAGTCCATAGGAATAACTGAGCAGATTTTTATTTGGATTTTTTATCAGTAGGTTTCTGCAGTGGTTTGGTTTAAGTTGTTCATGTCCTTATGTAAAAATATTTTATTTTTTCATTAGGGTGCACTTGATATGCATTTGCATTTGGAAGGGTCTTCTGGATTTATTTAAAAATACAGAAGACCATGTATGTTTGGTGTCTTAGGCTACTTTATTACCCAGCAGCACTTAGGTTTTATTTTATTGGACCACTATGTAACTATCAGTGGCCTGGGTCATCTCATGCTCATATCATCTCTATCAACACATCTGTATCTGGGTCAGGGTTAAGGGCCACATATCCTGGGGTGAGAAAATATCTCTTATTCCATTCTTGCCCAGGTTAATCAATAATTTAGCAGAAAAACTCAGAACTTGAAGGGTATAAAGCAGCCAACAAGGACTCTAATCCTTGTGTTGTCATGATGCAGGCTATGATGTGTAAAATGCACCTATAACATTGTGGTTTAAAAAACACCAGGCAGTTCTGTCACAAATCGGGGAAACAGCTAACCTGGCTCTGACCAAAGTTGTCAAAATCTGCCTACCGACACCTCTAAATCCCACTAATTAAATATTTTCTCTCGTTTGTTTAATCCGTACAAAAACCAAGGTGTAAAATTGTCAAGTTGTGCTTTTAAGGTCGTCAAAGCAACCAACTCTTGTGAACCTAATTTGTGTTTTATGTTCAAGTCTGTGCTAAAATGGGTCAAGTCACACACAACTGGCCTTGATCGTAACTTCTTCTGCCTGGTCTGCCGTTGAGGTCTTGTAGGTTGGATCGTTCTTAGCCTGGACCTTGGCTCCATGGGTGACCCTGCTAGAAGTTAATACTTCCGACGGCATCCGTCTCTGAATCATGGGGACACACCAGCCTCTTCACCACGACAAGATGATGACCCATAGAAGAGGAGGTCAATCACATACAAGTGGCCTTGGTATATATAATGTGTATGTTGTAACAGTGAGCATTTCTACTTTATGTGACCTGCTGTAGAAATCGCTGTGGTTTTCTGTGTCCTTGTGCAGTGTAAAGGTCACCTATTGAACACTTTGTTTATTAAAACACAGAAGATCAATCTCTGTTCTACTGATCACTCACTAAATCAATAATGGCTTTGACCACAACTCTAATGTTTGTACCTGTTTGCACAAATGTACATAGCAGAGTCAGATGTAATCACAGAAACACCAGCAGCTTTTTCCATTTACAAATGGACTTTTTAGATGTTTTGGGTTTGAAGGTATGTTCATGTGCTGTTGGTATTTAAGTGCAGAATAAGATATTATTTGCAAAAGTGCATAGCATTTTCACGTAAATAAATCATTACCTCGTTAAATTTGAGACATCAATGCATAAGATTTTGTAGTAAGTATTCTGAATTGCTTTACAGCACAAAACAATTAGAGGGTGTTGTTTTCCAGTACAATACATGCCTATAGTGACAGGAGACAGCACCTATACCAGTGGTTGTGTTGTATGTTTTTACCTATATGCTATAAATCATGCATGCTTTAAAAATATGTTGCCTTTTGTAAAACATACGTAACTTCATTGGTGTGTCCATGGGAACTATAACTATTTATCATTTGAGAGTCAAGTGATTTCACAATCTACAGTATGTTGTCAGAAAGGTGATTCAATTCACAAGTCACTGATTGGCCATGTCAATCAAGAGTGGTTACTGTTTCAGTTTGTAAATCATGGGCTGATTCAGTAATGATTAGGCAAAACTGTACTGTACAACTACTAAATAAATGTGATATAGTGTGTTCACCTATCCATATTCCTATACTATTAGGTGAGAAACTGCAGATGTATCCATTAAGTTTGCATTTGTTTCACTAAACACTGTGATATGAATTGCATTATTATTTACATTACAACAAACAGTGAAGACAGTGAAGGAAATGACCCTCGAACTGGAGGACTAGATCTAAACATCGATTATCTTCTGCACATAAATAAGAAATGAAACAAACTAAGTAATAGCAAACATTTTTCACAGTAATAGTGGGAGGAATAGTGGCAGAAGTAGAAAATATAAAGTATTGCCAGTAACTGTGTAATCTTAGACAGCAAAGCATCCATGAACACACCAACAAGGAGAGTTTCCAAACACTGCCTGCAATCAGCTGCATTACCACTCAAGTACAATACAACAACAAAATGTCAGGCTGATGCTCATAGAGTAATGTAAAGTGGAGACAATTTGTAGTTGATGGGAGAACACAGTTATATGGTCTATTAAATTGAGACAATCAAAATGACAAATCTAACTCACTATTATTGAGTCTACTCTTTGCTCTCATGAAAAATGTTTTAAATTGATATATTGATCTGTAAAAATGTTACAGAGTTTTTGACCACTAGTAGCGCTACAGAGCAATTTATTTACGAGTTGGTCCACATTTTGCTTTTATTCTGAATGTGCAAGAGGACAGACATTAATGCACATGAGTACGTAGATAGCGTGATTTACATCCTGTTGTTGGTATCACACCTTTCCACTGATCGGCAGTCAGTGCAAAAAAAACGTAGCAATGCACCAACAAAGGCAGTAAAGAAGAAGACCGCTAGCTAGCAAACATGAATGTAAACAATGCAGGATTCAAAATGCTGTAAAAATGCAATGCTTTGCAAATGTTTTATGTGGAAGGAAATGCATTCAACATGTTTGTTAAGGCTACACACAGTGCATTATGGTGAGGAACACAACTTTGTTTGTTTACAAGAAAACTCTACAGAGCATCTTTAAGTTTAATGTAAAGTATATAAATATAAAGTTCAATTAGAACACATGTAACAGTGAACCGGTGCTGCTGTCTAAAGATATTTATTTATTTGGGACACACGGCTTCAACAATGCTCTCTGCTGTTGTTGTTGTTGTTTAGAACAACTGTAACAGCAGAGCTGCAATCTGTTGGCCACTGCTATACAAATGGAATCTGTAGAACAGATGCATTATCAATGGCATTTATAATGTTTACCACAGCGTGTCAGTGTTTTTCAGGCTGACTTTAAGTTGTCAAGGATTAGCCTTTGACTTTTCTAACCCCGCTGTCCATGGGCAAAATGACACACTGACCGCAGCACTGAACACCTTTAACTGACACTTGTCAATAACAACATCTGAGGAGTGATTAATTATGTTTTTCTCTGCCCTTCTGAGGCTTTCCTCTCTCTAAGCCTCGACTCAACTGCATTTTTTTGTTTGACTCATCTTCTGTGAAGTTTGCGTTGCAATAAAGTGATGCCATATCTCAACGACTTTTGAAGTGTCATTTCTACAGCGAGCAATTTGTTCGAGTGGGTGCAAAGTGTCAAGGCGAGCGTGCGCTGCAGTGTTAACTACCAGCTGGTGGAGGAAGGGGGGGGATGACTATAACAGAGTAAAAGAGAGAGAGGACAGAGTGAGAGAGAAAGAATAATGAGGGTTCCTGCACATCCTCAAAGAGAATCACCAGCCTCAATCAATTTGTGTGTGTTTTAGCTGATGCAACACACACACACTCCATAAAAACAGCACTACATAGCAGATTTTATGTTTTAAGTGCTGAGTGGACACATATACACACTCACAGGTTTGACTTTAACACTTTCAGAGATATATTAACCAACTTTCTACGAATTGATTGATTCCTCAGCCTTCTTTCTATTTCTTGTCCCCTCATCTTCGTCCTTGTTTCTCCACCCATTTATCTGTGTTGCCCTGTCTGCTGTAGGAAAGCTGCAACAGATCTGTGCAGGTGACTGATTGAGGTGTTTTAAAATGAAGAATAAATCACGCATGTGTGTGTGTTTGTGCACACTGGATGAAAAACTGCAGACAGAGTTGGATTTCTACTCACCAGGAGTGATGTCCCCTCACAAAATTTTGTGGATATGAGGCTAATCATACAAGCGCATGACAGATGGCCTTCCAACCATGAATTCAGAGGAGGTGCTGCAGTGTGTATGTGTGCGCATGTGTGTGTGTGTGTGTGCTTGTCACCTGAAGCAGTGTTGATGGTCCTGACAGCCTCCCTGGCACTGACTCTGTTGTTAGGGGGATAGTCAGGGACGGTGTTTTCATTGCGCCTCTCTGACATCCGTGGGCTCACCTTGGCAGGTAGATGACTGAAAAACAGAGCGAGGGAGTAGGAGAGAGAAGGGTGGGAGAAAGAGAGAATTAGATTTATGAGAAAATATTGTAGGATTGTGGAGGGGTGAAGAGAGTAGAGGAAGAATCATAAAATAATTTAGATGGCTGAAGGAAGGATCCACAGGGCATGAAGAAGAGGAATAAGGGAGAGATAGAGGGTGATGAAAATGGGATAAACAAGATGAGAACCTGTTTGTGTGTGTGTGTGTGTGTGTGTGTGTGTGTGTGTGTGTGCGTGCGAGTGAGAGAGAGAGAAAGAAAGAGTGTAACAGGTGTTTTAACCAGAAAGGATTTGTGCTTGAAACACTGCCTGGTTTCAATTAAGACCGCTGACAATGAGTTTTACACATAATGCTATGATACATGTGTATGGTCCTGAACACACACACACACACGTTCCCATTTTCACGCATAACAGCCTGACAGAACAGTGATACTCTCATTGGCTTACCCTGACTGGCTGTGCTGCTCATCAATGGCATCCACGGCACTCTCCACAGAGCTCAGGAGAGACTGGATCTGATTGGCTGATTCCTTCAGCAGGAAACGGGTTACAAACTGCTCCACATTGGTTCCTCTCTCATAAACCTGGGAGGCAAAGGGGAAAGATTATTGTGTATATGTCATTTATAAAACCTAATTTGAAACTGAAAGTGAGTCATTCTGTCAAATCTTTTAATACTAAAAGTAAAAATTATTTTCCTTTATCATGTCTGTCACACATCACAGCCTCCCTGTTTCTCGCTCCGTCCCCTTCACTCCTCTGAAAAGACTTTCCAGCATAAATCTCTCTGACTTTCTCCCTTGCATCGATTTGACGGTTCTCAAGGTGGACAGGCAGCATGCGGGCAGGCCAAATAACAAGTTTAATACAGACTAGTACCTTTCACTCTCTCTGCTGCCATCTTCCCCCTCTCCTTTCCCTCACTCTCTCCTCCATCTCTTCCTCTTCTCCCTCTGAGTCTGATTTACTGTTGGGACTTTGGTCTGAAAGTTTGTTTCAGGCCTGATGTAAACCTTAAAAACCTCTGAGTCTGAGCTTAAAGTCTGGCCCGTGGGGAATTAAAAGTGCTGTTTTGTGGGTTTTACTGTAATTTGTTTCAGATTCAGCGGGAATAACTTGAGACCAGACTGAAATGTTGTCTACCATTTCTTATTAAACAGCATTGTGACAAAAAACCAACAACACAAGAACAAGATTATAAAGATTGGATTAAACAATGTGTTTGACTGCTCTCATTCAAGTTGCAATTGTTATCATGTCTGGCTAACTAGGTTACTGCCAACACTAGTAACCTAGTGTTACTTCCAAGGCCAAGAGTTAGCTTATCATTAACTAACGTAGGAAGCCAGTCCTGGATACTATTTTTCTATTGTTTCTCTTGTTGTTTGATATGAGTCAACATTTAGTCAACTGATGAAGCATTAGCTTAATTAACTAGCTACAGGTGTTCAAATCTGCTAGCGACAGTTTCAGCCGAACAATTGACAGTCACTGGCTAAAAATGAGAAGCCTCCTTTTGTCTACCTCTGTCTGAAATTAAGGACCAATTATTTAAAAAATTAGAATGAATTTCAAGTGGTAAATCTGCCACCATTATTACTATAAACGGCTCTACTTTAATATTTCACATTTGACGATTAAAACTATAAACTAAACCGCCAACTTTCACGTGCCAATTAGACATGTTTAAGGGCAAACAACATAATTGACTACACAGTACGTACTCCAGAGAGCAGAGTCAGTCGGTCGTGTCAGCTTTACTGTCAGAAGTCACAGTGCAGTGATTCAGGGAGACAATTAAGGTTCCTGTGCAGTCAGACATTCTCTGCTGCCCTCTAATCAAAGACAAACGCTCCCACGAGACGCAGAATCACACAGGCCATATTGACTTCCATTATCAAAATCAATGGCTTTAACTCACACACACACACATACACACACACACACACACACACACACACACACGTGTCTGCACACTAACATGCAAACACATAGACTCATCCTCATTGGCTCATGTGTGGGATGGTCCAGTCATCTTGTTCGGGTTTTCAACAGCATCCACTCAGAGCATTAAACATACATCTATCTGTAATACAACCAACAGAAATCACTATGATTACAGAATTTAGGCTTGTGGTACCATTTTTAGTTGTCATTTTACCCAAGAGGCAGTGATGATTCACTAACAACTACCATGCTGAGATTCAATTCTAAAAGTTGGATACACGTCTGAATAAACAGAATTGATAAACAGGGATTATGAGTGCATTATCAGTACATTATGGGCACTTAGTCATTAAATAAGAAAATGCTGATAGATTCTTGATACAGCATGACATTTAGTTGGCATATTGAGCATGCTGATATATTTTCTCTACACAGTTATGCTAACATTTATTTGAAACGATACAATGAAACAAAGTTGAGAAATTTCCTTCGGTGGAATTCTAAAGGTAACTGTACAGCTGTTTTATAGATCCAGAAGAAGAAATGATCAGAGGCATGGTAGATGATAGAGGAAAGCTCCTACAGTTGGTGAAAGTTGTGAGTAAAACATGTTGGATAAAAGTATTAGCCCTGTTATCCAACTGCACATACACAACACACTGGATGCAATCAAGTGTATGTGACAGAGTGAGTGAGTCACAGTGTGTTGTGAACTTTGAGTAGTGATATATTGAATGTGGAGGTGAAGTATGGGTTTGCACAGACTGAATCACATCTTCAGAGGTCCTCAATCTTCTGTCGAACCCTGCACTGATTTTGATGTTGATTTCACCTGTTTTAAGAAAAATGGAAGGATGTGTGTGCTCACATACTGTACATGTATATGTGCTTGTTCATGTATGTGCCTGTGTGTGTGTATGATTGCTGCCTGGACTCAGATTAGATTTGAATGACCATTATTGAGTAATGGTGCCATGGGAGCAACAATCGTAACAGTATGCATCAAAGTAAACCATGCAAACAAGATCTGAGAAAATGTAGGGTTAAATACACACAAGCAACAAATGAATTTAGGTATGAAATATTAAATGATTTGAAAGATGCTATAATCACATGAATACTACACATATTGGTCTTGGGCATATTTTTCCTCTTACCGGTAGTGCTATTTATCCATCTAGACTGTTTTGGTGTGAGTTGCTGAGATTTGGAGATATTATATTTTTGAATATAATGGGGCTATATGGCGGCTTCAGCTTGTGGTGGTCAAAGCACCAAAATAATACATTTGAAAAACTCAACAGCAATGTCTCTTTCCAGAAATCATGACCCAGTTACTCAAGATAATCCACAGACCTTGTTGTGAGCAGTTTCATGTAGGAACTATTGGTAGAAAGAAAATAGATCCTACATTAAATGAAATGCACTGTGAGTTTATGTGCCTTCTAAAGGTAGTGCGTTGTGTGAAATTGTAAATTCTATTTTAAAAAAATTTGCTCCACAGTTCACCCAGTCTCCCCTCATTTTCTTCCTCTCTCTCCTTCCTGTATGTGTCTATCATGTCCTCTTTCGCTCTGCCCGAGCGTGTCCCATGGGCCTGGCTACAAAACCTGGGATAGAAAAGACACTGATCTATAATTCACACAGATCACTGACCCAGGAAGAGCTACACCGTCTCTCTCTGCTGGCTCCCCGAACACAGCCTGGTGATTAGCTACAGTGTCTATTATTGTTAGCATCTGTGTGTGTGTGTGTGAATGTGTGTCTATCTGCTCAGATTTGTGTGTGCTTGTGGATGCGAGTTCAAGGCAGAAGTGTATGTGAGTGTGCGCTTGTGCTGATGTGCCTGGTTTTGTGTGATGATTGATGACAGAGCTCTCCAGAACTTATCACACAGATCTGAAAAATATAATCTGTTAGGAGTAGTTGACCGAGCCAGCAGGATCACTAAGCCTGTGAGTGTTTGTAGAGTGCATGTGTGTGTATTTGTTTCAGATCTCCTGTATGTCTTCCCAGCTTCTTAAGGTTAACAACAAATCTCCTTATTATCACTCACCTACGCATCTCCATATAGGCCTATAGCACAGCATTCCCCTGCAGCATACACAAACACACACACATGCGCACACACACACACACACACACACACACACACACACACACACACAGTCTTTTTTGTGATAAGATGGCAGTGGCTGATTACAGGGGGTTGTAGAAGGTGGTAATCAGTGATTATAGAGGTTGGTCTAGTTAGGGGAAATTATTCCATCTTCAGTGCCTCAGATGGAAACACAGAAGCTTTGTGGAGGGGTGGAGGTGACAAGGATGTAGGCCTCCCATTTGACTGGCATAATCGGCTGATGACGCCCCAGCGCAATGTTTTGACTCAGATGGAGTGCTAGGAATATTCCAATGACTCTTTTCAACTTTGACTGATGAATTTCACAAACAAATCACTTCTGGGCAGGAAGCAGTGACTGTTGGCAAAATATATTCAAACCAGCCATTTATTATTATACTGGCATCTTATCAGAAAAATACTCGAGCTTCATGTGACAAAGAAATTAAATGATAAAGTTGGTTCGTGATGTATACTGAGCAACAAGGAAATATGAGTATAGTAAAAAATATTTCTGGCAGCATTAGAAATTAGATAGGTCTGTATTGATAACTATTGAACAAGCTGTTTTTAACAGTATACAATCCTGCATATAATCATGTACACAAACAATCACTGTTACCATTTATAAGTTCTACCCAGTGTCAGGCCGCTTGTCTTCAGCCATATTCAGCTTTCCTCCTGTTGTACTTCATTAAGCCACAGCAGGGAATCTCATTGACTTCATTCACTTTGACAAACTGGGAGGGCGTGCACTAATCTAAAATGACGGGGTACTGCATTATGAGACATTTTCATTGGTCGCACTGGTGCGCCTGAAATTTCGCAGGTCTGATTAAAAAAATAATGTATAAAAATATTTTTAAAAAAACACCAACTGGGTGTGCAGTGGTAATGCGCGGATCGACTCTGATGTGATCCGAATCCGCATGTACACATAAATCATCTACCCACCCACCCAAACAAATGATTTACCTCTACCGATCCCTGTAGGCTATAGTGCCTTTTAAATTATGTTGAGCAGCGCGTGCTTTCCAGGTTATTTCTTTATTGTGTGTTGTATTGATGTATGAGTGTTTTCTTTAACGATTTACTCTAATGATTAGAGAGGCTGCTGTCAGTCATTTTAAACATTGCCATGCACACAGTAATGTCACAGCAAATATTGTGGGACATTTAAGCTGCAAAACTAAAAACTGTAGTTATAAAGTTGACAGGACAGAGGAAACTCTCCAGAGGAAACAGAATTAAACTTTTAGCTTCAGAAATACATTTGTCAGGATTTATCAGGAGGATGGCTGCTTTACTCCAAACAGTTTCACTGTATGAACCTGGACTGTGTGTGCAACCTTTTGGATGTGTAGAAGAACACAGAATATTAATTAACATTAGATCCTGACCGATCCTATCGGTGTGTAGGGGTATTTAAATACACACAGCGTCGTTCTTAATGGGGAATGGCTTCACCCTATTTCACCCACCCACAACCCACTCGCTATTGATGAGAATATTCATTTTTATGTGGATATAACTGTGATCCGCACATCACTACTGGGAACAGTGGTTTTGCTGTCGGAGCATCCACGTTCCAAACTGAAACATTTAAAAAGCAGAATGTCTCCAAGAAACAGCCCCCCTCCCCGCAGCGTTTCAGCGCCAGGCAGCAGCAAACCGATGTAGTGAGGAGTCAGAAATGATAATAAAATTGAACACTGCTAATAATATAGCCAATGAAGAGCTACTTTTTACTAAATTTAAGTCCATTCAAAAACTTTTATCTGCACCTTTATTCCTGTTTACAATCATGTACATAATGTGTTAAGAAATTACCATTGTGTATGGGAACTGACAAAAAAAGGTAACGCTTAAAATGTAGGCTATTATTGTGTGCACCTAAATTATGTGCTGCTGCATCTAAATGAAAAAGTTTGGTGCACCAGTGCCACCAATGTAAAAAGTTAGTCTGGAGCCCTGGGTCATATAATCGTAGTGTTGTTTAGTCTAAATAATGTCACAATAGCCTTCCCGATGTGCAGGGACAAGTGCTGAGGTGTCAAGCATGAGGCATTTTGAAGGTGTTGCAAGCTGACTATCGCTCAGATAGACGGGTGGGAGAGAGGATGTAAGTGTTGGCATTGATCCACTGATAATTCCCTATATCCCTCAGCTTAGCCTGAAGGAGCTTGATCTGTGTCACAGGAGGGAAAACAAGCCACCTCAATCAGCTCTCAGAGGAGAGGAAAGGGAAGGAGAAGAGACCTTTCTTGCACCATATTTAGGTCAGACAATAAACAATTGTCCTTGTGCTGAATTGTTTGCAGGTCAGGGAGAGCTGACTGCAACATCTCTGCATAGGTGGGTAATGTAGTGCGAAGCCAACGACCCATGAGTAATAGTGCTGGGCTGTAGCTGTTACTCAGAGGTGTGGCTCTGTAGGCCAACAAGGCACGATAGGGCTCCTTAGCCTTTATAACAGCTGGTTACATGATCAAAATTGTAGTCAACAGCAAACTCCTTCATCTCATGACCGGAGCATTGTGGGCCGTTAGGAATGTCGTGCTGGGAGAATGTTGACTTAAGATGTACAATTACATCCGTCGACCTTGTTGGGCTGAGCTGTACTATCTCTACATATCTGGAGAAGTAATTCACTACCAGTAAATACGTACTAGTACCCAGAGTAAATAGATCTGCACCTGTTTTTGCCTTCTCTTGTCTTCTGGTGTATTTTCTCCATGACATCATTTCTCATATTTGCAGGTATAACTATTCTTGTGCCACACAGGAGAAATCCATCTCAAACACTTAGAACTGCTCTCTCGTGCCTGGTCCTTGTAGCTAGCTCCTGTCTGGCCAACGGTCTCCACAGTGTTTCATCACTTGTGAACAATTACTGTCAGCGCACAGATGCTCACGAAGTTTAGTCAAATATCTGTTGCTTGTCGGCAGGTTTTCCGGCACGGTGTCAACGTAGATATTGGTATATGCCAACAGGTCACTGTCGGCTCACAGTAGAAATACATCTTTCACGTTACTAAATAACCAGGAATTGCGCTTGCATGTATTCGACTGGCCAACGCAATCTTTTCTTTGGTCTGTACCAAAATGGACCCGAACTACTGAGTGTGAAAGTGTCCATAGAGCATGCAATAGACACAGCTGTAATACAGAGCTTTCTTCCCAAAAGCTCCTCCAGCTCAGGAGTTGTAAAGGAGAGGAAGCACCCCTGTTCCTCCTGCCACAGGAGAGACAGTGAGAGAGAGAGAAAGACATACTCACAGAGAAGAGAAGAGAAGAGAAGAGAAGAGAAGAGAAGAGAAGAGAAGAGAAGAGAAGAGAAGAGAAGAGAAGAGAAGAGAAGAAAGTGCACGGCTTGTAGTTTCCAGCATGTAGCCTTTGAGCAAATTTCTGTTCATTCACTTCCTGTCAGCTGGTCTTCAAACAGCTTCAAGCAGTACAAGGTCCACATCTAAGCCTACCCAGGTGTGCTCTCTGGAGGCTACCTGAGATGCCTATTTTTAGACTTTTTACTACTTTTTATTGGTGTTTATCTTTTTTTTGCCATGGCAACCAATAAAAGTTGTTTATGTTGCCTCAAGCTGAATTGTCTATGTACCTCCCTACAGTAGGTCTCTATCTGCTAGGATAATAGAGGTTTGATGTATTAGGAAGTGCAACCCCACACACACACACACACACACATCAATCAATTAATATGGTATCCTAGCAACCCCAGTCAATGTTAAGTGACTGTATACAGACACACAAACACAGGCAAATATGCGCAGACACTCTCCTCTGCCCCCATCCCTTTTCACTGTACCATCTTAGCTTCCTCATGCGATGAAGCCATCCCAGCTGCAACACTCGCTGACCATAGAGAGTTCAACCACATGCGTACACTGCCTGTGTTTGTGTGTGTGTGTGTGTGTGTGGTTGAGCACTAATGGTGGACTAGTATGACTGACCACCCGCTGCTCCTCCTCTGGAGACATCTACCAGTCCATTAGTAGGACACTCACCTGAGCATGGACACATACAGGCATACACACACACACACACACACACACACACACACACACACTTTGCACTATCAGCGTCTGTTCTCTGCTAGGGTTTTTGTGGCCACTGTTTATAGCTGTAGCTGCTTAGAGGATGAGAAATAAATTTAGATAGATACACACAGGACAAACCTTCCCTCTAAGATTTGAATAGCGAGCACAAGCTAGTGGAGAATTAACTCTAATTAATCACACCCAGTAAATAATAATTTGTCAGCTACTGGTTGTGAAGAGGAAGTGTAATGTGAGAGCTGTAATTGTGATCCAGATAGATAGATCAGATCCAGCGTTACATTAAATCCTAGTCTAAAAGGTCAAATGTGGAACATACAGTATATTTTTACAGCATTCTGTGAGTATTTATCTTTTTGGCTCCATCTTTGGCACTAAGTGGTCGATCCTGTGTTGTTTAGGGGCTTCTGTAAGTGATGCTTTCATCTTTCAAACACAGTGACTGTTATTACTCATGCTAATTATCCATTTTCTTCTCTGTTTATTTTGAACAAACCACTGTTTCTACCACATCATACATAGCAGTGTGCATGGGGCTGTACTGTACAGGAGTTTGGATGCCTTTTTTGTTTGCCTTTTCCAAAACCAAATACACAAGAGAAAAATTGTAAGAAAAGGATTCAACTGTATTTTTATCTGCTCTAAAGTAAGCTGCAATTGTTAGTATATCCAGCTAACTAGCTTATTACCTGCATCAGTAACCGAGTGTTACTTCACAGGCCAAGGAGCTCATCATTAACTACATTATTTTGTGGGGTTACAGTTTACGTTAAAAAACAACAACTCATCGACTGTGTAGTATTTCCACACTGTGTGGGAGTGCACATTTGCTGATTTATTTGCCAAATCATAATTTAATGAGACAACAAGCAAAGAATGCAATTTAAAAAAATCTTTACTTATTGGTGTATAATATTAATGTAATATTTTGTGACATGTGGCAGGTTATCTAATCAGGAGATGATGACTTGTCATTTCATCACAAATAAATACAGGTGTATATTGACTTCTTTACTTTTACCTGAGGAAGACCATCTGTGGTTGAAATAATTCCAGTCATGCCCATATCAAAAGACTTGGCGAAAGACAGTAGTGTACCTGTGTTTTTTATTTCTTAAGTTACTCGCTACTCAAGTCATTTTTTCAGTAAATACTTTTGTACTCTAACTCAAGTAGTTATTTTGATAACTACTTTTATTAACTTGTTTTTGCAAAGTAACAGTACTTTTACTTGAGGCTTCTCTACCCACATCTGTTCTCTTGTAACATCAAAAGTGAAAACATATTGTTAAGAATGTAAGCTAAATAGCGTTTTCAACCAATTAATTGAGCTAACATTAGCCTAATTAGCTAGCTAGCAACAGCTGATAAAATCTGCCAGCTACAGTTGTAATTTCAGCCTGCAGCTAGAAATGAGAAACCTGTTTTTGTCACAGTCTGAAATCAAGGAACCATTGTTTAAAAAAATTTAGTTGGTAAATCTGCCACCATTATCATAAACTGAAAACTAACTAAGGAGGGTGAAATTGGTTTAGTTTATAATTTTTCTACAAACAAGAACATATGATATTTGAAGAACATGAAAGATGCTATAACCACATGAAAATACACAGTTTAAGACATTTTAAATTGAGTTAACTCATCATTATGGGGCACATTTGTGTTTGCAGTCAGGATTGAACACAGCTATAAAAAGATAATACATTGCCAAATATTTGGTTTATTGGAGTGATTTAACTGGTGGAAGTGACTGTTGGAAGTGTGGACGTGGTTAACAGCAGGCAGTGTGCCTGAGTTTGTTTCTAAACAGAAGGCGAGCCCACTAACAGACATCAGAAACATACAGACTCTTCAGATATCATGCCAGCTTCATCGGCCTTCAGAGAGAGATGAGGATGGCGGGAGACAAGGAGGATGATGGAGGTCAAGGTGGGAAGAAACAGTGGGAGGGAAAGAGGGTGCTCAAGGAAAGGGAGATGATAATAGGGGAGAGGAAGGAGGTGGGGAGTGGGAAAAACTGGGAGAGAAGTGCAGAAAAGAAGAAAATAAAGGGGGTTAGGAGAGAAGGAGGGCAATGGACTGTACATGGTGTTGAGCTTTCTGTTTCATTTGTGTGTTTTACTTTCTCCCTCAACTCTATATTAGAGGAGTTCCTCTCTCTCTGCTCTCCTTTCACCCAATTACCCATCCGTCTCTCTCTCTCTCTCTCTCTCTCTCTCTCTGTCACACACACACACACTGACTCTCTCCTTCTCATTCCTACAGTCCTCTGCATTATTCATGCTTTGGGTGTAACCTCATCAGTCAACACACACCCAGCTGACAACACACACACACACACACACACACACACACACACACACACACACACACACACAAATTATTAATGTCAACATCATTAACAGTTGTCGGAGACACTGAGGATGCAGTCAGTCAGTCACATTCTTGGTGGATTTGTCACTCACATGTCTACCTCTGCTCTGTATAGAACAACACCTTGAGAGAATAAACAGGCAAGTATACATAGGCAACATATACATCTTACAGTAACATGCTGGCTGCTCCTCTGCTGTGTTGTTGCTCCAATTTTGTGAGGAGCTGACTGGAAATGCTCTATCTGCAATGCTAATGTAGGATATATAGAGAGGAGGGAGTGGTTGTACTATGATGGCTACTACTGTTACAGTACAGGCTGTTTCACTGATGGAGATGAAAGTGATTTGACTCTGATCTGGGAAAGTCTGCAGGTTAAAAATCAACTGCCTCATCAAAATAGTAGTCAAACCTTTGCAGCTGTGAATAACTACAGTAAACTGGTTTCAGGTGGGCTACCTGTTAGTCATTGTTTATATATGTCACTGTTATAGTACAGTGTCATCTTCCTACATACAAGTGAGATGAGCTTGAGTTTCACTGAAACAAGTCTATAAAAACAGATGCAGAGAGTTGAGGGATTGTCATGAGCTGACATGAGAGGTTCTGCAGGGAGCAGAAATGACCAAAGCGGAACATCTGTGCCACTCGATGGGAAATGGGGATCTTAGAGACATGTGTGGATTGATGAGATTTGGATTGACACATAGACAGAGTCTCATAGTAGCTTAAGTTTAAGCAACTGTTTCCACCCACTATCTCAGTCAAGTCATGGCAGAAATAAAAAAAGTCTTGATTTTCAATGTTTGAATACAAAAATATAAAGGTCAATAAGATTAAGAATCTGCATGCTAGTGGATCTGTGAGGTTGTAGCACAGCGGTGCTTCGAGCTAAATGCTAACATCATGTTCAAAACATGTTCACAACGGCAATGCTAACATGCTAATGCTAGACAGGTATAATGTTTGTCACCATTTTAGTTTAGCGTGTTCCATGTGGTATCTCCGTAGATGCCATGACGCATGTCAGCTACAGCATAAAGCGTGGCTATGGCGGCCGAGTGCTACGACTCAGATGACAAGCCACTACCCCTTAACAAACAATTATAAATCCCTCTTAATGGTAGAGCCATGGTAGTTCTGTCTGTAGCTCAGTCATATACAAGTGCAAAAAAAGTTTAATATGAAAGAGTAGAAAAGGTTTCAGTCGTAGTCATCTGGACAGAATCAAGACGTTTCGGCTCATTCTCAATTGTGAAAATGATCTGAGAACTCCTAGCTTCACCTTGAAGGTCAGTTTCAGGTGAAACTAGGCAGGGTAAACAGCAGACACTCAGGAAGACTCTTCCCTGAGGGCAGGGTTTAAGCAACACAGAGTAGCCTAAATTTCTGAGTTCTCAGACCATTTTCACAATTGAGAATGACTTCCGGATGGGAGCCGAAACGTCTTGATTCTGAAAACAGTGTCCAGATGGAACACTCCTGGACGAATGAGGGACTACACCGTCTTAATATGAAAGAGATTAGCTAGGCTGTACTGAAGTGGAACGTTTTAGCAACATTCAGCAACTGAATGATGAAGTGAAACCATGTAATCAGTGATCAGTTACACTGATGGAGCTTCTGAGCTTAGTCTTCATCCAGACAGTGATGGCAGCATGATGAGAAAGACGATGAGCTGCATTTGACCACCCTCACCTCTTTCTCTCACTGTGTCTGACCTCTTGACTTATCTCTTAACTTATTTTCTATTATATCACCTTCTACACCTCTTTCAGCTTCTTGTTTGCTCCTTCACTCTTTCTTTAATTTCTTTTCTCAATTTTTTCCCTAACTCTACCTCCTCCTTACTCTCTCACAGTCGGTTATTTCTTTTCTGTTTTTGCCCTTTCTGAAATTCTTTCCTCACCCTGACTGCTCTTCATCATTAACTCCCTCACTTGCCTCCTCTCCTCATTCCCTGAGTCTAACTTTACTTCTTTAACATCCAGCACACCAGCTACAGCATCCTGCTCCTTAGTTACTGGGGAAACGGTAACCTTGGTCACCAGGTTCTAGAGGCTGAGGGATGCCCTTGCTATCAGGGTTGACACCACTTAGTGATACGTGTATATAATATATACTGTATGTGTGTGTCTCTAGGCTGCAGGACTGCCCCAGACTGAACTCCTGGCACCAGGTGGTTACCTATAAACATACACAAGCCTTACAAACACACACTCAGGAGGAGTTCACACTGCTGCCTGTGCACTGCAGTAAAATCACCTGGGGACATTCAGTAATTTGTAATCTTTACAATTTGTAATTGTAATAAAACTTGCCATGCGTGTAATTTATTAAAGTCCACTGTCATATTATGGTGAAGGCAGGCATCTTCTGATAATATTTCACCTGAGCTAATTCATCTTGAAAAATATGAATAACTAAATGGAGATTGGATTGATTTTGCCGCCCAATGTTTCTCCTCCCCTTAAATTTGCAATTTCTATCATCATATTGTCATAGAAAGGAGTCAGCAGTGAAAATCTGCAGAGGATTTTTAAAAATATATATTTTCATTCCTCAATCAAGACGTACGCAAAAAACTGGCAAACAAACACAAAAACTGACAACTCAAAATATAACTAAATACATTAAATAATACTGCTAAATAATTCAAATGTAAAATGAGTGTATGAGTGTAAAAAATTTTAAGCATTTTTCCCCTCTGCTACAGTATATCTGCTCTGTAAATCGCATGTCCTGTCCTATGAGAAAAAAACACAAAAACAAAAGGGAGAACTTTTATATTTTTTGGTTTCATGATGGCGCCCCGAGTAACGTTACTATTTGGGTATCCATCTACATAGATGGAGACCTTATGTGATACAGCCAATCAAATCTTAGATAAAGCAGTAACGTCATTATTCTATCAGACTGATGGTCACACTGAGCCAGACAGCAGCCTGCTACACAACACAAGTTGTTATCAACAACCCACGATCAGTAGACGATTTGAAGGGGGATGAGAACGAGTTTTCCCCATGCAACATTTCCCAATTTCCTTATAACATTTCCAAATGTAATTATACTAATATGAGAATTAGTTAGGTGTGTCCATGTACTGTATGCCCAGGGCAGGGGAAAGGTGGCTTTTTTCTTTATTTACTACCTTAATGGATATTAATATTCAGGTATTCAGTTATATTTTTGACTTGTCTGATAAGCTTTTGCTGCCTATTGTCAGTTTTGGGGCACCATAAAAATGATCACATTAAGGGTTTGAAAATTAAACTAGCTCTCACAAGGATAGAAATTCAAGAGCACAGGCTCAGCTTTAATGGTGCACCACTGCATTTCCAACATACTGTACTGCGTATGCACAATCGTCATCCGAAACCCCATTAAATCCTAATGAATAAGTGATGAATACAATACACAAATGCGCAAACTCATATCGTACCCACTGACTGAGCCAGCTGAGATGTTTTACACTTCTGTTTCATCCTCTCATTAATCACCATCTTCACTTACTGCCAACCTCTCGCCACACCCCCTTTGCCTCACCCACTCTCCCCTTCTCCTTTTCTTCCCTGTTGCCCTTTCTCGTCTACCGATTCTCCTCCATCAACCTTTCTCCCCTTGTATTCTCCTTATCACATGTTATTGTGTACAGACCAAATCACCTTCCTCTGCCCCGTGATCCACTTCACCTTAATCTTCATGAAGAAAGGAGAGGATGAAGAGGATGAAGTGGGGGAGGTGGTGATGGCTTGGGGGTGGAAGAAGACAACAGAGCTGAGATAAAAGAGGCAAAGATGACAGAAAAGAGAGGCGAGAGGAAGAGGAGATGGGGAGGAGGAGTCAGATGAGAAGCAGCTAAATAGCTCATGGGGGGTCACTCACCGGTGTGAAACAATTTCCTGAACAGATTTTGAAAAAAGATAGGCTTAACAAGATTTTAGTCTGAAAGAAACTGTGTGTGTGTGTGTGTGTGTGTGTGCGCACACCTGTAGCGTTGTCAATGAGTGTAGTGAGGCTCGCTCAGTGAAAGCTTGAAAAAAAAGTGCTAATGAGAGTGGCTCATTAAACATAGCATTTATACAGGACAGACAGGACAGGAGATTTAATGAATTCTCCCTCTTCTCTTTTTGTTGCCTGTTTCAGCTCTCATCACCCCCAACACACACACACACACACACACACAGACATACACAACCCTCATGGGAGGGGCCGTTACTTATCTCCACCTGCTGGAAAGCCAATTAAAATTGTTTTCTGGGACCACTTCTGACTCTGATAGTGCCATAAAAGCTTTCATAAAAAAAAGAAAAATAGTTGAAACAACACTGGATTTGAAGCATTTCAATATATTTGTTCCATCCCTGTGGATTATATATTTGCTCTCTAACACCGTCTAAATCATGACGTTCAGAGGTGTCATCTGGGAATATGAGTAGGATGCTGTTGTAGTTAAGAAGCAGACATGCAGGGGGGCTTTCTCACAGTCCTTCTCGGCCAAACAAACTCATTGTCAGCCTTTCCTTTCCTAAAGTTTTCTCTAAAACTTTACTTCATTGCTCATCATTTATAAATGGCAGTCATCTTTGATCTCGTTCACAAAATTAGGGCTCGCTCGTGGAAATGAGTGTTGCCAGAGGAACTACAGTAAAGTATCAAACTGTCAGGAAGACGTCAGAGATGCCAAACGGAGCCCACAGTCTGTCCTACATGTGATGCTGGATGATGTTATGAGTGGGATCTGCTTGCAAATACAAAACTTTGCCAAAAGTTAGCTGAGTGATCTCTTGTCTTAACAAGCTGGCTCGAGGTAGACTGACATCAACTCAACCTATCGCCATGACAACTGTCCCCAAAGTATCCTGCCTTCATGGCAACTGTCACCATAGTAACCTGCAAGAACTCCAAGCTGACACGAGCTGCAGTGAGATGATATGGACCGAGTTAACAGTTGACACCTTGTTGGTTTTACTGTGCAAATAAAGAAGTTGAGGAAGCTAACAAAGGCAACAAACCTCAATAAAAATGTTTTGGCCTTTGCTTTTCTCCAACTTAGAATTTTCACTTTCGTTAGCTTTAAGATGGAGTAATATATTTCTACATTGTCACAGCTTTCAGCTCTCACCTCTGTTAATTCAAAGTACTCAAACTCAAAGTTAAAGTAACTGTTTACTGTGTGTAAACTATGCACACTTGTATTTTTCTGTGTATACTCAAGCTAGATTTTCAAGTATGTGTACTGTGTCACTATCAAAACAGTGACATATCTAGTTATTTATGAGCTACTGTATGTAATTGTTACAGCTTCTGCTGCATTGGAACCACATTCAGACCAGGATCAAAGTTCCTAGATACGGCACCTAAGCTAAAAATGTTTCTAAACAATATGATTTGATAAGTTAAGTGGGCAAAGAGCTGGACATTTTAACAGCTCATCTTTTCACTTTACAAGGCTCACAAACTCACGATGACACTAGTGTGTGTTGAATGTGTTTTGGGGGAGTGGCTTTGGAGGGAGGCCTGAAGGGAAGGAGTGGGATTTTTTCAGTTGGATACTTTCAAAATCTAGCTGTCTCTTGCTAGTTTCCCCAGCGTTACCTACCCTAGCCTTAAAAACACAAATTAACGGAACTTCATGATTTTATGATTCAGTGTTTGCAGGACTAACTCACTTAGGTTGAAGACAGAGAATCTGCCTTTTTCACAGCAGACATTTTGACTTGTCATAGCAGGAAAGGCACAGGTGGAATTGATAACATAAACAATGGCTCAGTTCCAAGTGTCCATCTCAGTCTAGGTCTTACCCGGACCCTGGAAATGACTCACCTAAATGGAATTCAGCCATCGTTACTGTTACTGATTACACCTGTGCATTTCCTGCTATAACCTTTTTAAATGTCTTATGTGAAAAAGGCTTATTGTTTGGTTACATTTTGTTCTTTTTAAAGGGTGAAATGTTCTACATGTTGAAAATATATATGTCAGAGTTATAACAAATTGTAATCCTTATTTTATGCCAAAGGAGAAAAGTTTTTCCACTGTTGTCTGTTTGAGAACAGTTTAGAATTTAGGTGTATGACCATATTGTAGATGTAGATTGGAATAGGTAACAGAACCAAAGCAGATCATACTGTTTATCCATGTCTTAAGCTGCTGCTGTAATCTTACCATCTAAAGATAATTATGTCTTTCAAATAACTCTGCTGCTTCCTTTGTATATTAGCAGGATAATTACAATTAACACCTGGGCTGATCTAATGTAAGGTCAAAGGTGATTTGAGTTTTTTAATCATCACTAATTACTATATGATCAGCTCATTTGCAGAATCTCATTAGCCTCTTAAGACGGGCAGCAACGACTGCTTCCACTAATTGATACCTTGACAGTCAAACTAATGAATACTGCATGAAGTGAATGGAAATATCACATTTGCATGAATTATTAGTAGTGTTGGTTGTTCCTCTGGGAGCACGAAGGGAAGGATGATGAGCGATGGTGACACAGACACAGAGTATCAGTATCTCTCTGGTTTCTAGCAGTTTGCCCAGCTGCATCGATCACAGCTATGGATATCAAACTTCTTCTAAAGGAATACACATTCAGACGATTTATATTCTTGTGAGAAAAATAATGTCCTTGAAGATTATACAGGTATTGCATTGGCTACTGTAATGTGTTTTATTCCAGTATGTGCAGTATGTAATTTTATTCAGCCTGTCTTACATTTCAAGGATTTGGCAAGGTTTTTGCACCATAGCTGAGCCAATACTGCTGGGGTATAAATTTCAGCTGAATAATCTGGAGATCCATTTTCGTTCTTGCTGCAAACCGCCTTTGTGTTCCAACCAAGGAGAAGAAAAAACCCACTTCTGTACAGAGCTGTGGGTAACTGCAGAGTACAAAGTCTGCCTTCCTATTCCACTCAGTCTTTCTCTCTGTGTCTATATCCATTGAGGTAGATGGAGAGTTAATCAATTCTCACTGGGCTCTAAAAGGCCAGGGCTCAGGCTACAGCCTTCTGCTCAAGCTAATATCACGCTCTGTCTTTTAGCTCCACCCACTCCGCCTCCTCACATCTGCCTCAATTTGGAGATTTTCTCCAGTTTTTACATGGATGTTGTCTTGAAACCTGTTTTAAAGTAAAAACAACCCATTGGACGCATTGATTCTACTGTTTTCTAATTCAGGATATATAGGTCACTATATCTTACTATATCATGACATCTACAAGATGGGAGTATTTATCTGTTTGGAATACGACAGAATGGGTGAGAGAGAAAAGAAGAAAGACAGAGAGGAATACAGTAGATGGGAGGGGGGAGGGTGAGGGTGAAGAAATGAGACCAGCAGCACAGAAAGGAGGCAGTGATTGGTAAAGACAAAGAAGAGTGCAGAAGGAAAATATGAAGAAATGAGCATCATTTGTGCTCCTATATTTAAGGGTAATATTAAATTGAAACATTCCAGTCCACTTAGACTTTTGCTGATAAGCTCCAGCTTCTGAAGAGGCACTCTTTGAAAAAACTGGCTAACACTAAAATTGTTGCTCAAATGATATGAAGAGTGATTTTGGGTAAGAGTTTAAAATGTGGTAGTTGATCTGCACCATTTTACTTAAAGTGGAAAAATGTAGTTTCTAGTTTTTTGTCGTTATTTTTTTTTTTTATACATGTTTTTTAAATGAAATTACTATAACAGGCTAAAAATGCTACCAGTACATCCTATCATCACTACCAGTACTTGTCTGTAAAGTTGCAGATTACATTTTACAGCTCAGGAACCAGGTCTGTCGGTTCTTAGGAACATGTGCAGCCCCCTATATTTTCAACCCCTAGCCCTGAATTCCACACAATAAAAATAAATACATATTAGTTTAGATGTTGCTGAAGCCTGACATCAGAACTGAACGAGATAATCTGACTGTCAGCCATAATCAGTTTTACACAGTGCCTAAGTGGCATAACCATATGTGTTCTGACGCAGCAGCTGGAGGCTAAAAGACGAACTTAGTTTCCCCCAGACAGACAGCGGTCTATATGGCTAAATGCACGAGGTGATTTATGTACAGTATAAGTGAAGATATGAGTGATATAAGTTTTAGATGGACGTGTGGACTGAATATAACTTGCATCCGCTAATGAACTGCTCTTATCAGTAATGTTCTAAAATCTCAGACAGCTGTATATCACAGTAAATAAATGTGCAGATAAATGTGATGCTATTATTATTTTATAGACTAACTTCATGACACATCCCTAGTTCTGCTTTCTGCTGATGCAGAACAAAACTGAAGGTACGAGTAACCCTTTTGTAGTTTAAAGTGGCGTGCAGTGGCCACTCTTTTTGATACTACCAAAGTACCAAAGTAAGCTCACCAAGACTGAATGAATGTAACTGATACTAAATTTTATACTGACATTTACAAATTAACTGTATTCAATGTGGACTGGTTATGTCATGGTGATACCCATTCCACCAAATAAGGTCAGTATCAACACCAATATTAATCGGACGTCTCAGATCATCCCTACTTCTATCCTAAATGTCTGTTCTTCAATGAGAACTCTCAATCTTTCTCATGAGTGGGCTCCTATGGTTCACACAAGTTTTTTGTTGGCATTTTGCCAACAAAAAACACACAAGGGGAGAGAAAGAGGGGTATGACAGACAACAAAGGTCCCCGGCCAGAAACAAACTGTGGATTTCACACCAAAAACAGCCCTATGTTAATGATCCGGGAAGTCAAAGGCTTATCAGATGCCAAAACACCCCACAACGGTTTGTAATACTGAAAATTATCACAGCAGCAACTATGTTAACATTTCATGTGACAATTGTGAGGCAAACAATAGAAATATGATGTTCACATTACAAAGTGATCCACCAGGAATGTGTGTGTGCATGTATTTGATTGGCCAATGCAGCATTTTGCTGGATGACGTCGCGTTGGCAACCCCACACTGCGTCGCTGGACTGGCTCCATTCAAATGAATGAGAGGGCTTTTTCATGCAGAGCTACTGTCAGTCTGAATGCTGCCTTACCAGGGCACCCAGCTGCAGATTTTCTACTTGCTCGTAAACTGCTCCAATGGTCACTGGTGCACTAGTGCAGTGGTCGCAATCAGTATGACAAACAAACAGAGGCAGAAAGAAAAGAGTGAACACAAGAGCAACACACAGGCAGAGAAAACGGAGGGGCTACTACAATGCAACAGAAAATCTAAAAATGAATGTTTGCTAAATGACTGACAGCTGCAGCTTCTGGACTGTATTTGAAACAAAGGTACTTTAGCCTCCAATCTCTCTTTGCAGTAAAATCTACTGTAGCCGTGAAATCTGAAACACAAGCACACGCAAAACCTCCATCAATATTAGACTTGTCAGCAGTGTCTGTGCTTCAGTTTGGCTATGTGACTCCCCTATACAGCACTGTTGGAGCTCTTCCACACTGCCTGCAACAGACAATATAATGACATCACAGCCCCAAAGAAAAGAGAGAGTGAGGGTGTGTATGTGCGTGTTACAGGAAAAAAGGACAGCATGAATGAGAGTGAGAAGAAGAGAGAGCACAAGAGATACAGCAAACGAACAAGAGAGACACTCGACTGATTGATTAAACAATGGCTGCTCATTAGAGAGAAACTAGCCCGAAAACTAGCCCGAGGTTGTGTGTGAGGGAGGGCAAGTGTGTGTGTGTGTGTGTGTGTGTGTGTGTGTCTGAGTGCTGCTGAATGGCCTGCAGCTGAAAGAAAGATTCAGACAGAGCTGGTGGATAAAGATATAGAGACACACAGAGCAGAGTCAGAGTGCTACACACACACACACACACTGAAGCAGAACCCTAACATGAACATCGATATGGGAGTGTGGCTGTGGACCAGCTGCTATATATAGCACATGGGAAAAACTAGGATAACACATTACTGTTCTGCAGCTGACTGCCATACACACACACACACACACACACACACACACACACACACACACACACTCACAAACACATGCACTCACAATCTGAACCAGCACAAGAAAGAAACTTGACATACCATTATTTTGCCGCACTCCACAAGGCAACACACGCACACACACAAGGCACTACTGTAGGGCGCACGCACACACACACACACACACACACACACACACACACACACACACACTCACTAAGGCACTCAGATATCATCCAGCCCCACAAACACATACACACCTCATTACGCCTGATCTATGAGAATAGACTCACTGTCCATTGTGTTGTATGTTTGGAGGGTCAAATGTGGACACACTGCGTCCACATCTGTACAGCTGATGCAGAAGACACACACACATACAGGACACTGGAGTTTAATAGAGCCAAACATAAATATGTGTGTTCATCTTCTGATGGTAGTAAAAAAAAAGTTTCAGCTGAATTCAGGTTTTCAGTTTTTGCAAGAGCTTCACCAGTGAAGTAAGATTAGGTTGGGTTATAAGCCAACTATATTAAAATGCAAAAGCAAATATCAGCAGTCGCTGTCAAAGTATTTCCATTTAAAAGAACACATAGAACAGTTTCTGGATAACGGTTCCATTGATCAATTTACCTTGTATGGGATGTAAACAAAAGCAAAATCATCAATGTGCCCTTGATAGATCTTAAACCTGCAATAGCTAATTTGTTGGCCACTTGGGGGCAGCAGAAACAGGTTGTGAACACATTAACCTACAGTATCACCTTTAAGTTCATATGGCGAACTTGTTACAAACAGTCGCTTATTTGCATATCACATTATCATTAATTTGGAGTTGTGCTTCTTGTCACATAATGAATATTCACTCACGTTTAGCTCCGTTTTTGGTCTCTACCAACTCCTAAGGGAAATATCTGGCTCTTGAGCTGCTAAATGCTCCACTGTGTTCACCAGCTAGTCGCTAACCATTATGTTCATCTTAAAAATGAAAAGTTTAACCTGTAAACAATAAAACACACTCTTGCTCAATTCTATACACTCCGCTACAGCCTCACTTGTTCTGTTATGACCATGGTTTATGGCTAATACTAGCTGATGTTAGCATGGTGCACAGAAGCCAAAACTCCACTGGATGGTGGATTTTGGTCTTTGCCTAAAAGCCAATTATCCAAAAACATGTTGCAGTGATTCCATTCCCAGTCAGACTTCCATAAAATTAGTATGACCCAAAAGTGACATCAAATAAACATTTCATCTCCAAATGTATCAACTGAATTTTGGAGGCAGTGGGAGTGAAAAGCTATGTGAACATCAGTAGAAGAGTAGGTCAAGAGTAGAAGAAAAGCTGTTGCTAGCCATCATTCCACTCTCTTACTCTCACACACACCCAAACACACACACACACACACACACACACACATTTACCTTTTTGGTGAAGTCCATGGCTTTGAGGATGGAAAGGTTGAGTGTTTCCAACGAGGCCAGAACTCCCTCATAGTCCCCCATGTGCTTGGCAAAGTAGTCTGTACACACACACACATACAGGCAAATTGGCACATTACAAAATTTGTACAACTTTTGGAGTCAAAAAATAATTTGCAGTGGTTATCCAAAAGTAGCTGAATTAATAAAATATATTGTAAAGAAAAATAACTGATGTCAACTGAGTACTTTTTAATAATAGATAAGAGAGAGAATGAGGACAGCGGCAGGGAAGTGTGTGTGTGTGTGTGTGTGTGTGTGTGTGTGTGTGTGCATGTGGGCAGTCTACTTACCACAGAGTTCCTTAGTGTCAACATTACTATCACAGCATAGCAGAGGAGCAGCAGGTAGAGAGAAAGGGAGGGAGGGAAGGAAGGAAAGTAGGAAGGAAGGAAGGGAAATAATGGAGAAGAGCAGGGTCAGAAACAGAGGAAAGATGTTTTGCATGCAGTCTCTGTAACTCTCTCTCTCTCTCTCACACACACACACACACACACACACATTTGTTTCACTATCCCATTGGGGGACAGTCATTGATAAACCCTAACCCTAACCCTAACCCTAGCGCCTTACCCTAACCTTAACCATCAAAACTAAATGCCTAACCTTAACCCTTACCCTAACCCTAACCTTAACCTAATTGTAACCTGTACCCTAAAACCAAGTCTTAACCCTTAAAAAGCAGTCTCTACCTGTGGGGACCTCAATTCCCCATGGGTTAGTGTGCATTCAAGTTAAAGTCCCCGCCAGGATATAAGAACATGAAGCACACCCACACACACACACACACACACACACACACACACACACACAGAGTTGGAGTTTGGCAAGCAGGGAGCAATCTAACAAGACTGTCTGACAGGAGTCTGAATCAATCCACTGCCATCATTCATGCTCAGTTCACTGTGTGGGGACTCATTTGGCTGCAAATTCTTCACTGGCGTAAAGAAGACTTTCCCTGGTTGACTGACCAGGAGAGAAAGAGGAGAACAAGGGAGGAGAGGCAAGGATGGAGAGAAAGAAAAAGAAGAAGTGATGTTTATGGAGGAAGGAAGAGAAACCAGCCAAAAGAGGGATGGGAGATGTAAGTGATGATGGGAGAACTGGGGACAGAGGAGGAGACAGGCAGAAAGACTCCATCTGTGCCTCTGTTCATCTTAATTATAAAGTGCTGCTCAGTAAATACTGCACATTAAAGGTAATGTCAAAAAACACAGTAATTGAGGTTTAAAAATCACTTCTTCATTGCTATTTGAATATTGAAAATATTAGCAAAAGACATGCTCTGTTTTGATTGAATGATCCTTGTTAGACAGCCTGATTTGATAATGGCCCATTTTATTTTATTAAGCAGCCATTTCATTTAAATGCACAGGTTCTGCCAGAATTAATCCTGATCCTTCACTGTGACAGATGGGCTTAGACAATATCAAGCAAAAGTCTAGTTTTACAGAACATTAAGTATATTTCCATGTTTACTAATGACATATGTAGTTTAAATTGGTGTCATTGTTGTAAGTGTTCCAACATTTAGTTGGCTAAAATAATAGTGGCAGATTGTTTACGATCCAAGATCCAGATGCTGCATTTTCACAGAGGAATTAGTAATTATGTTGTTCTCTGCAAGCGATACAGGCACCTACTGGGCTAGTTAAGATTTATCATCCCTCCAAGTTGCATTAGTCTTGGGATTCCACCTTACAGGAATATGCGATAGGAATCAGCATATGTTTTTATATTAACAGACTTTATTAGTATCAAACACAGTGAAGTGGCAAAACCAATGAAAAGTGATGATGTGGGGCTTCCACAAAGTATCTCATTCATGTCTGTAGGCCGAGCAGAAGCAATGACGTCATTAAAGGAATTTCATATTAAATTGTGTTTATGGATTATTATTGCTTTGTGTATGTTAAAGGGGCACTCCACAGAGTTTACACATCAATTTCAGGTTACTCGTCATACTCAACCTGTGAAAAGTTAAATCTGAAAAATAACAACACAGAAATACAACAGAAAGCCTGTGTTACAAACTGGAGGTGTGGCGTTTGAAAGACATGGGCTTCTCCCAGGCAGAGTGATAGAGGAGGATGGAGAATGGAAACAAGAAGAGCCTGGCAGAAAACAGAAAGAGAAATCTAAGAAAATAGCCTGATAGGGAAAGAAAGCTGGAGATTGGATGAAACCAAAGACTGACAGAGACAGATAGACAAATGACTGGAAGCAGGACAGCGCTCAGTCTCTGCCCGCACCGTCCCTCCTCTCCATCCATCAACTTCCTGCTTCAACAGGAAACGCTTACGCTCTCATTTCATCTTTTACTCGGAGCGATCAATAACCTTATCTGCTGTCACATGATAATGCTGAGGCCTGGCATGCAGCTGCCAAGTCTACTTAACTCTAATTCTGACTACATGCACTGCAGTGAATAAGATTTATAAAGCGCGATCCTTCATCAAGAGGCAAGATGGCTGACGTCAGAGAGATGGTCTGCTTACTGCACTGATTTAAAAAAGAAAAAATCTCCACTAATGGCTGAGCCTGGTGGAGGATTTATATATCAAACCTAATTCAACTCTACAGCAACCATAAAGGTCAGCTTTTGTTCTGCTTGGCTTCTTTTTATTTCAAGGCCCTGCAGGTTCCTGAGGTTGTGTAAATTAACAGAGGCAGTCTTTTGATCACTCAGATCCCACTGTGTCAGCACACTTCTCCTGATTGCACGCTGGACGACCTGATTAGCTGATTATAAAGAGTCAATAAATTGATTTAATGCCAGCCAATCCAAACAAAGTGTCCCAGGGAGCAGTAGAAGTTGTGTTAGAAGATCTCAAAATAGGTAACATTGACTTTTCTCAGTTTTCACTCTTCTTTCATTACTTTCTCCCACTGTTTTTTTAATCTCTTCTCCCTTTATCATTGAAAATGTCACTTAACATAAGGGGCTTCGGTACAAAAGGTTCTCCATAAAAGGACATTTTCTGGCTGCAGGATAAATTACATACATTTTACCTAAGCTTGCACACACATACAAAATTGACAAGTGTGATACTGAGGCTGTGCAGCAGCAGAACAGCTGCGTCCATCTCGCCTCCTTTTCATAATTGATAGTGAGATGGATCAAAAAGTCACGGTGGCTTGAGCACACACACGTACACACACATACACAGATGCATAAAGGTACAAGTGCTGTATGCAGATTTATTTCATGCAGTGACACGGCCATGTCGCATGCTGTAGGCAAACACACACGCACACACACACACACACACACACACACACACACACACACACACACAGTAGTGGTATAGTAGTGCTGACCTGGTGTTATCAGAGTCAATGGTGTGAAACAGCTTCTCCAGCTCTTCCTCGTTCAGCGTGCCATCGGAGAAGAAAGCCTGGAACTCATCCAGAGACAGCTTACCATCATCTGCAAGAGACACACACACACACACACACACACACACACACACACACACACACACACACACACACACACATCAATGTGAAATAATTTGGAGCATCCTCCCAATGAGACCTGAGTTCCATTAAAGATCTTGACATTTGTAGGATGTAAGGCGGTAATGTTGGTTGGTCAGTATCACCACTTTAGTTAAGACTAAAATATCTCAACAACTGTTGGATGGACTGTCATGAAATTTGCTACAGAATTTCATGTCACTATAACCTAATTTCCCCTCAGGTATCCCTGTTTCATCAAGTACTCCACTCATGGTATTGATCTACATCTCAGCCCTTTCCACCCTGTACTGTATGAGTTAGAGCGAAGCTTGAGATACTTCAGTCTGGAACCTGGTTCACTCTGGTTCCTGAGAGGGCATTACAGCCATCCACTGTAGGGCAGCTAGCCAGAGGATATGACAATAAGCTTACAAAGTCTGTATTATTTAAAATCAATGTTCAAGACACACTATTAGTGTTGTCTATGCAACTTGTCTGTCTTTAGTTGCCCCTATTTTGCTCTACATCAGTTTTTTGTTGTCATGATTATGATGAGGATTATTATTTTTATCAAATCTTGACATTTAATACCTTTTGCCTTGCTGTACCATGGTCCCACCCTCACAAACACACACATGCTCAGTGTGATTCCTGCCTTCAGTGCTTTCTAAAGCTGCAGTTAAATCAATCCAGCATGCGTTTCAGTCTGCTGGAAACCTTTAGCTGTGTCTCTACTGTCTGTCTGTCTGTCTGTCTGTCTGTCTGTCTGTCTGTCTCTGCACTTTGGTAAGCACACAATGCTGATGATGTTTCCAAACCTCAAGGCCTTTTGGGAAGCATTGATAACCAACTAGCTCATGAAACGATACTGGATTTCTGCTCTTGTTATGTAACCTCCAATAAAAGGTTTGTTTTTTAAATACTATGCTGATGTTCAACATGGACAATGTTTGACATTTTGGCTGTACATGTATCTGACAGACGAGGTCAAAGGAAGGCTCGATCTATCATAGCATCTCATTATAATGGTTAACCCTAAAGCAAGCCTATAGAATATTTCATTGACTAAGTAGATGGTCCAATACTCAGTTTTACAGCAAAGATGTATAGTACGTACATACGATTGTGCATACAATCTGTAAGCACAAACTGCAGGAGCTAGCATGGTTAGCAAGCTGACAACGGCATTCCACAAGTTTAAAATTAAAGATCTTTTCACTTTACTGTTATCAATGTCCTTGCACTCACTGCCAACCATGTAGCATTCCTCTTACTTGTTTCATTGATTGTAAATAATCAGTGCTTCCTGAACAACGGCAACATTAATCACACTCTCTTTCTCAAATTGGTCATGCATCGATGTTGCCACAGTCAGATGTTCCCAGGGTCTTTCAATGTGATTTTTAAAAATTAAAACTGAAAACAGCACTAAGTTCCTTCAACCTTTTGTTCCGAACATAAAAAAGTCCATCTCTTATATATTGATTTCTGCTTCCCAAAGACTCGCAACACTGTAGAATGCTCCCTTCAACGTTTCGATCCCAAATTGGCTCTTTATCAGTTATATCTCTCGTTCATCTCTGGTACATTACCATAACAAAAGTAATTGCATGCAAGCATGCTAGCTACTGCATGCTTTACCTAATTTAGCACCAGTTAAACATGTTGAAAGTTTCAAATCTGTTTCACCTCTGACGAGTGGGGTTAGAAGTGTGCTCTGTTGCACCTGTGACCACACCCAACAGTGATGTCACTATGTCCTGACACAACCTGGAGTGCACTTCTACATCACGTAGAAACGTTAAAACTCTAGCGGTCAGCAAACACAAGATTTTCAGGGGGTGTTACTCAGAAACACAAAAAGTTTTAAGTTGTTCTTTCTCTTTACAGGGGATATGCATCTGGTCTCATGTGGGGCCATTATAGGCCCTTTCATGATACATCTAGAAAAAATTAACTTATCTGTACAAAATCATATTCCTCCTGTACCTCTCTTTCTCACTGTGCAGGAATTACATTCATATTGGATGTTTCTGCAGCACACAATGTACTGTACTTTCAATGCACAGCAAAGAGTAAGGCTGTGGTGGTCCCACCTAATACCAGCAATACGTTTATTAATATATACTCATGACAACCATCATTTCCTAAACTTAACTAAGCAGTTTGAGTTGCCTAAACTGAAACTACTTTCACAGGGCTGTTGGAGCATACAGTAGGACCTTGGGTTGATAACAACCAGCCATCATCTCTTTTTGCTGTTTAATTGTAATGCAGTGTGAGCGTTTCTGTGGTGGAGTGGTGGCTCTGCAGTAGGGAGTGGTTCTTCACGGCTTTGATTCTATCCTGTATCTGCTTGCTAGTATGCCTGACTGTCTGTCTCACCACATGATGCAGAGCTAGATATCAAATATTAATTCCCTTGCCCTTAGAGTGTGTTTGTCCTTGAGTGTGGCTGACTGGATGCAGCAGGTCGAGCTATGGGACCGCTGCAGAGTGCTGGGGAACTACAGGGACAGGAGGACTGCAGCCTTACAAAGGGCTGAATTCAAATTTGCTGCTCTTAAGTCTGCCTTATCTATTCCCCACTGCTGTTTCTCAGTTGCAGGATTGGACAAGCATGTTTATGAATTTCTCATTTTACCAACAAGAATATATACATTTTTTATTGCCCCTTTCTTTCTTCTGCGGCTATTTTCTTGCCTCTTTTTTTGGCCTCCTCCACTCCAGCACAGCAGGAGTGTGCCCGACACATCCAGCAGAGAGACAGCGAGTTGCACTCTCTGGCTGTGGCTCAGGTTTTGACCATTCAGGAGAAAAGGTTTCACATGCGTTTTTGAAACTAACAAACTGTCAAAAAAAAAACTTCCAGAAACTCCACAACCATAGCCAGCCACAGTCTTTTTTGGCTATCCTCCTACCTCCTCTCCACCTCACTTTATATCCATCTCCCTATTAGTCTTGCCATATCTTTTTTCCCTCCTCTCTTCTAGCTCCTTGTTAGAGAAACATAAAGTAGAAGCTGACACTCAGATGTTTTGCCATGTTGATTTCAGCTGCACACAGTGATGCTGGGTAAGAAACGCTTTCAGAAACGGCTGTCTTTTGGTGACGCTTGGCATAACCTTTCTTTGACAGAAGGCATGTTTGTTTGAGACGGACTTCTGAAATGCCACTTCTTGTGTTCACAGCACCAGTCCCACTCTCCCTGTCCGCCTGGGCTCGACTGTTTATTTCGACTCTGTGGCCGTGACTATTTCTAACCTGCCCTTCTCTGGCACAGCAGTGAAGGAGCACTGAAAGCAAAGGCACTGGTGTTTAATTCAGCAGTGACCCAATTTACTGCATGCAGCCAGCTACCCCAGTTAAACCCACTTAGGAATTCTCCAGTAACAAACCAGAAACGCAGCAAAACACACACACACACCACTCAAGGAAAGCAGATAGCTAGCTAACCCAGTTTCTTAAAGCATGAAATACTCCTAAATTACACGTCTAACAAAAAACTACAGCTTCTACAATCCCTGGCCTATACCACTGCCAAGTACTCAAATATGTTTGTATGTTTGGTCCTCCAGCCACCAATTCACCCTGCAACTCCTTTACAACAACCCTGACAACCACTCTCCTCACTAACCTCATAAGTTGGCAACAGAGGAGGTGATGCAACAGCCAAGAGCATCCTGTCTCCTCCGAATGAGACACTGTAGATTTGCCCTATTTGCTGAAATAACTATTATTTTACAGTCCAAAATGGTCCATGGAGGGAAATCATTTTGATGCAAAGGAAATGACCCAAACTCAAAAAATGGCTTCTAAAACAACAGGGAGGAAACGAGCAGGCAGTCCAAGCAAAACTTAGCTGCAAAATACAAGATTTGGGGTAAAATGTATTCATTAGTGAGCTTTAGATGTGCTGGTAAGTGGATTTCCAAACATTTTGCTAAGTTAAGCTAACCGGCTGCTGACTGTAGCTTCATATTTACCGTACAGACATGAGAGTGGTATCGACCTTCTCATCTGACTCTCAACTCGAAAGATTATTTTCCAAAATAACTGTCTCTTTAAGGTGTGACTGTGTCAAAGGCTGTGTTCCCACATCATTTATTCCCCACAAATCTCTAAGAAAAGGGAGGACACAAGGTATCAGAGTCCTCTAAAGTCAACAGTTACTTCTCGCTGAAACTTTGGCCTGCCAGCGTACAACACCGCCCAGTGAAGCTCTATGAACGTCATGTCTCTTCTGGTGAATTATATTCCCTGTTTGCATTGCTGCATTTTGAGTCTTTTTCCATGTTGTACAAACACAAGGTCCTGTATTGCTAATGTAATGGAACAGTGAGATTAGCTAGAGATTGATAGTTATTAGAATTAAATCACATAATTTTCAATTTTAAGAATAAATTTCAATAATACAAATTTTACTGCTGAAAGTGGTACTGAGTGTAGGTTACAATTGGTAACACTTTATTTGGATAGTCTGCCTACAGATAGTTTATAGTATTTGTAACATTTCGCTTTATCTGGAGATGTTTAATAGATTATAAGTATATGTGACAATCCATGAACCCTAACCAAGATGTTTTTTTGTGAAACAGTTGAATCGTTGAATCTCAACTAATAAGCTGTTGTTACATGTTACAAATACTCTATAGTATAGTATCTATCTGTAGGCGGACTATCCAAATTAAGTGTATCCCTACAATTTTCTAGATGAATGAAGTAACAATTACTACGTACCTCACAGGACAGTTGATTTGGAATTGCAAAATGAAAAACAAATATTCCCTCCATATTATGCAGGATGAAAGAAACCCTGCTTTATTTCCCTGTAATGCCATTGGGGTGTCATTATAAGAATGGCATTTTCAGACCTCTTCTTTCATTTCTTAATTTTGAAAATACCATGAAGGAAATCATGCAACCAAAAACCTCTTTGTTCAGCCAATCATGGAAAAAAGCAGATTTGCATAACCGTGGTGCCATCTGTAGTGTCGCAAATTATAGGTTGTGAAAATGCCATCGACGCACCCCGTCATTTTCAGGTTAACGGCAGTGAAGTGATTCAAGGGTGATTCAAGATTTGATTCACCTTTGTAAACATGACAGGTCCGTTTGCTCGTTGCAAGAATGATTGATGCCACAGTTTGCAGAGCGACCAACCGGCATAAAAGTCACTGTCAAATAAAACACTGCAGCTGCCTTTGCTCTGATCACTGACTTCGTGTTTACTGGTATGTCTATAAGTATGGATGATGATCTGATTTGACATTCAGATCCGGTACTATCAAGCTAATTTAACTTTAAAATACTATTCACTATTCATACTATGATTTGTAAATAAACTTGTATTACCAACTTCAGCCCTGCGTGAAAAAGCGCTGCCCTGTCTTTCATTTGACTGGGGCTAGTCCATCAGCACAGAGGATGCAAACAAATGCAGGGTCATCCAGCAAAAAAAACACTTTTGCCGGACCGCAATTTGACGCTATCCGGCAAAATGCTGCGGTGGCCAATCAAATACGTGCAAGCACACATTACATTGCTGTACGTTGTAACATGAACAACGTATCTCTACTGTTTGCCTCGCGAGCGTGACTAAAGATAAAATAAATTGCAACCATGATAATTTTCCAGAGATGTATAATCCTATTCTGGGTTTTATACACCTCTGTGCAGTGTTTTGGTGTCTGACAAGACTTCAAAATCATGGATCTGTTACTCACACTCATACTCTTGCCGATGCCTGTAGCTAGATGTCTTTCCAGTTCCTCGAGGACCAACCCGGGACCCGTGACGGGTTGGGTCCAAATATGGACACACTAACACAGTGTTTTTTTTTTTTTTTTTACACATTGCTATTTTAGCCTGAATGCACCCAAATCTCCGGTCCAGACTGACGCAACTCAAGTCAAGGCTTCATGAACACCCCCCCACTGGGACAGAGACTAATCCCTGTTCTGGAATAACACAAAAGTTTTTGCATCAGCGAGTGGAGACTCTGTTTGACCAGCGTCAAGGGACGCCATGTCTTCTGGACCATCAGGACAGTATGAAAGGGTTGAGGGTGAACCCTCAGGGGTAGAGACGTCAGGATTTACGACACAAGATATTCACTAATACAGCCCTGGAGTGCTTGGTGTGTGTGTGTTTTTTGTGTGTGTGTGTGTGTGTGTGTGTGTGTATGCGTACTTTTACTTGCTACATACTGAGGACTGAAACGCGTTTTTTACCTACAGAGTGAGGACATTTTTGGAAAGTGAGGACATTTTGGCCGGTTCTCACAACTACAAAGGGCTGTTTAAAGGTTAAGACTTAATTTTAAGGGTTAGGTTAGAATTAGGTTAGGGTGAGGGTGAGGGTTAGGCATTTAGTTGTGATGGTTAAGGTTGGATAAGGGGCTAGGGAATGCATTATGTCAAGGAGGGTCTTCACAAAGATAGACGTACAAGGAAGTGTGTGTGTGTGTGTGTGTGTGTGTGAGAGAGAGAGAAAAAGAAAGAAATACTACAGAAAGAGTGAGAGGACAGACAGCGGTGAACCTACTGCGCTAACTGCTCTCTCTTTTCTCAGTGCTGACTAAATTGAGGCAATTAGCACTTCCTTCTTCCTGCTGGGCTCCACATCCTGCACACAGTCCGAGCGTGCCTTCTCTTCTCTTTCCTTCACTATATGTCTGAGACACACACACATACACACTTCCTTGTACTTCTATCTTTGGGAGGACCATCATTGACATAATGCATTCCCTAGCCCCTTACCCAACCTTAACTATCACAACTAAACGCCTAACCCTTACCCTCAAACCAAGTCTTAACCTTCAAACAGCCCTTTAAAGTTGTGAGGACCGGCCAAAATGTCCTCACTTTCCAAAAATGTCCTCATTCTGTAGGTAAAAAACGTGTTTCAGTCCTCACTGGGTAGCAAGTACAAGTACACACACACACACACACACACACACACACACACATATCCAGCCTGCCTGTATGTTTTTACATAATCACAATCATGTTTGTTTCTAAAGAAGATATTTGCTGTTGGCTTCCTCTCTCCAGTCTCTCCTCTCTCTCTTTCATTATTTTTGGGGTGCTACATGATGGGTTGTCATAGCAACAAGAGGAGGGGAATTGACCCTCCTTTCAGGCTCCTGATATCAGCATCTCCTTCTCCCCCTGTACACCATTAACACACACACACATACACATTTCTGCCTCTTTTCCCATTTCTTGGTTTCTCCTTTTCCCCCTTTCTCTCAGTTATTTCTCTTCTGTTTTCTTATCTTCCTCTCTCTCTCACATAACAACCTCCGATCCTCTTGATGTAACTGTTTCTTGTCTTTCTCATCTTTTCCTGTGTCTCTCTCTTAATTTCTTCTACAGCCACAATCACCTGCTTTGTCAGTGAGATTTAGAGATTTGTTCTATGAGCTGGTATTTCGCTCTTTGTCAAAATTATCTCACTTTTGCAAATGATTCTTATCAGCGGGAGAGGAAGTATGTGTGTCTGTGTCTGTGTGTGTGTGTGTGTGTGTGTGTGTGTGTGTGTGTGTGTGTGTGTGTGTGTGTGAGGCTGCCTGTGAGCTTTTTCATCTGATAGATGAGGAACAGGAGTGATCCTCACTGAGCTGTCAGCTCTTGTCCTTATCCCTATCCATCACTACAGCCCACCTGGACCTCACACACACACACACACACACACACACACACACACACACACACACACATATATATATATATATATATAATAATAATTTGGCATCTCACTTAGCACTCCCTCAAGAAACATTGTTTTTTAAAAAAAGGAATAACACTATCTAACCAATCAGCTTCCTCAGCTGTTGACTCTTGACTCTCCACAGTTAAGTATAACAGATGTTCTGCACAAGGCTGCTCAGTATTCCTGATTAACACAACCCCATCTGAGTAAGTGAAGCCAACAACCTTGGCAACAATCAAACTGGCTCTCAGCGCAGTCAACACTTGTGTTTATGCCATTTACGCTTCATCTAAAGCTTTTAGTTACAGACGTCCGTTTGAAAAGTTCTTAACAGCCAACTAGTCATACAGTGCGTCAGTCTCACCTGACCTCACAGAGTCGACTAGCCAGCCGACAACCCTGACGACAGGTGCCATGGTAGCACTGCGAGATGATCATTCTATTACTCTGCAGACTGAGTCATCAACTCTACCAGACTTGTAGGAGCTGACAGTGAACACAGTGTCTGTGGACAAAAGGCTTCAGGGAATAGCAGTGATTGTGGATAACAGGTGTAAGGGCACCTAGTTACATTTGCTGTTCTTATCATTCATTCTTAACGTTGATTAGGAGCACATGTGAGGCCCTAATAGATGAAACTGTATTTGAATACTTTTTACGTGACTACCCTGACCTGTTTAAATTCATGAATATTTATCAATTGTGAGAAAAGGTCAACTCCTATTTATTTATTTATTTTGGCTCATTGCTTTATAATGCCTACACACAAGGGAAGAAGTCCTGCTACTCTCTTTTTTGCCTTTGGAGGACAGAAACTGGAATGATTCAGAGACCTTTAACTATTACCTCTAAAAAAGTTACTAAGAGTAAAACTGACATCAGCAACACAATTCGATAGTAGTCACGGCATAAATAGGGATTTTACCGTACCGATAGTTTTGCATATTTTAGCCCTTTAACTAAAATTAATCAAATTTTTAACTCAGCATACCACAGGCTTTTAGATTGATTTCCTACCTTGCAAGAAGCATTTGGTTTCAGTACAGTACTTACCTCAGTACAGTATCTAACCTGGACTCTAACCTGGGACGTAATGGGCCACCAGGATGCCCTGTGGATTCCAGCTTTGAAAGCTCTCCTTTTTGGTGCAATGAAGAATTCTTCCAACATCCAAGACTTTAGTTTTTTTTTGTTTTTCTTGCATTTAAAAGAATGGTGTTTATCAAGTAACTCCTGAATCTGATATATTAGAGAGTTAATAAATGAGATTAAAACTTTTTGTAACGTGAGGGGTTCACTGTGACAACCACTGAACCACTGAGTCCGTCTGAAGCAACTTTCAAGCCTCTGCAAGTTGATTTTCAAATGGAATGAATGAAAACCAATGAAAATCAATGTAACAACCTTTCAATAATGGTCAGCAGAAATGTCAGAACAGCAAAGATGCTACAACACATTTTGGGCATCTGACAGCAGCTCAACAACAACTCTGACAATAAATATCTATAATCTCTGTCATGTTCCAAGGCACCTGTCCAGCACTGAGACCCGGGAATCATTTCAGTTTCTGCCCCGGCAGTACAGCATGGTGAGTCAATTTGTACTGAATGAGCTACAGTTAGACATACACAACTATCACTGTGGTATTTTAAATACAACAACATAAAAATTGTTCAAATGGCTAGAAAGGTACACAGTAAAAATTCCTACGCAGTGTGATGCCTCTAAACTCAACAAGCTGCATTGTGTGCAGCTAAAGCATCATCGTCCCACTAATTTTTAATAAAAACAGAGATGTAGGTCATAATTTGTCTTAATGATCCTCTCTCCATCTCCCCAGTGACAGATGTTCCCTGGTGTAAACAATACGCTGTCTGTCTGTCTGGATGAAGAGATGAGCCCCAGTAGATGATCATCATTCACTCTTATCTATTTTCTGTCTCAGCAGAGAGTGGAATGATATGTAATCATCATCAATCTGCTGGCTGAACATAATAATGTTATTATTAGAGGAGTGTGGCTGCACACAACACAATGGGTGTAATGGTGTGGAGAAGATGTGTGTGTGGTTTATATGTACAGTTCAGGAGTTACTGTGTGTGTGTGTGTGTGTGTGTGTGGGGGGGGTCTATCCTAATGTTGAGTAATCCTAGGTGATGACAGATAATAGCAGCGTGTCAGTGCACTAGTGAGGATGATGCATTCAGGTGCCTGCCTTCACCGCAGATCCTACCATCTGAAACCCATTGGCAGCCTCTCCTGCTTCAATCAGCCCTTTGGGGAGGCCTCATTTGCACAAATGGTGTTTTATGGTTCCTGTTACAGCCAGATATGCTTCTTCACCAGACAGTAATTGACTACCATTGCCCACAACAGTGCTTTTTTAATGCAGCGTGATGGTGTTTAATGGCAGATAATTGAACGTCAGTGCGCTAAACGAGGTCATTTCTGCATGTGGTGGCAGCACTCTTTGTTGTTAATGTTAACACATGGTGCCCTGGTGGCTCGGCAGATTCACGAGCATGCCAGGGAAGCTGTCCATATTGTGTTAATGCATAGACAGATTTGTTCTCGTTACAAGCATCAAAGTATCAGTAAACACTTCTAAGGCTGGCTGCTTGTTAAACCATGACTTGTTTTCTATTTCTGCTAGCTGATTTTTTGGCCACTTGGGGACACAACACTGACATATCATCGCCTTTTAAGTTGAAATGGTGAACTTGTTAGCAAACAGTTGCCTATTCACACATCCAGCAGATATGGAGCAACATTATGATTCATTTAGAGACGTGTTTCTGGCCACCTGGCGAATGTAAGTCCAATATTCACGCTCTTTTAGCTCTATTTTTAGTCTCCACCAACTCCTCAGGGAAAAATCTGGCTCTTTAGCACCTAAATGCTCCACTATGTTCACCTGTCTGCTGTTTGGTGCTGCGCAGGTCGTGTTGGTTTTTAGAGCTTTTTCGCTGAAAACAGCTGCTTCCTGTGGCTGAAAACAGCACTATGAGAGCGATGAGAGTGAAAAACAATGAGCTGAAAGTCACTATAAAGCTCTGTAAATCCGAGGGGAGCTGCAGTTTCAGATGATAACTGTAGGTTCATCACTACGAGCAATCCATTTCACATTGTCACATCGTTTTCACATTGTCATTTGTTATTAGAAAAAATATTGATTTTAGCCACTTTAAATACAGAAGATGTGTCATGTGGGTGTGGAGGCTTTGGAGTTGTTTAAAAGCACAGCTTTGTCAGAGATGAGCTAAGTAAAGAAAATACATATAACTAATTGATTTTATTGTTGAGTAATTACTAGTAATGTAATATGTAATGAATAATTGATTACATTTTTCAAGTAACTTGCCCAACACTGGAAACAAGTAACATATTGTCAGCTTTTTTGACTGATTAAAATCAAGGACCAAGGATCAAGGTAGTTTAAGGTGTTGCTGTAAGCAAAGACAAATGTGATCACCTGCTGAGCCAATCCCACCAGAGATGTTCAACTATTCACATGCATCAGGGAGATCCATTCACATCATCAGCCTTCTCATGACTCGCTGCAGCTTGTCAGCTCTACAGTCTAGGTCTAGGTTACAGTCAGAGGCTTCCAGATGAGACTTTTCACCAAAATCTAACCAGATGTTTGGGTCGACACAAAGTGCTCCACAACAGTAACGATTACACTTAACAGGCTGGAATGGCAGTTTAGTTTACAAAGAGTTTCACATGGCCAGCACTTGTTGTCATGGCCTGCGCAGAGTGATGATTAATAGAGCTGTAGAAATGTCTGACGGGTAGAGAAAAAAAGAGACGCTGAAGAGGGGAGAATGGCGAGGGGAGGGAATGAGAGGCTCTGGGAGAAAGAGAGAAGGAATCAGGGAGAAAGTGAAATAGGAGAGAAAATGAGAATGAGTTAGGGCTGTGTGCGATCAGGAATGGGTTTTTAATCATTGTTTGCTTCCCTTTGCTCCCTTGCCTTCTCCAGGCCTTCCTCTTCCTCTGTTTTCCACCCTGAACCCTCCCTCCTTCTTTCCTCCTTCCTACCACCAACTATCCACTTCCTCCTTCCTCACACATAACTACTAATGAAAAACTCCCCTTTTTATTTCCATAAGGGATTAAAATGTTTCAATTTTATTAACCCCCCCCCCCTTCTCTCTGCCATGGAAGGTGGCATTCCTCATAAAAGAGAAGGTAAGAGAAGAAGAGAGCGGAAGAGATGGGTCAAAGTTGGCCTTTATTCATTTTCTGTCAGCGAGCGAAGGAGGATGAGAGGCTTCGAGGCAGACAGTCAACAAGGCACACACACACACACACACACACACACACACACACACACACACACACACACACACACACTCGCAACAGCGTGGATGACACTAAAGCAACTCCGGTAGCCTTCAGTAAATTGCACAGCTTGAGAGATACACAGTCTATTTTAAATAAGACGAGTAATGAAACTTTACATTGACAGCTACTTTTCTGTGAGAATTCCTATTGGACACTGGGGCCCCTACAGCAGTTTCTAGAAAACATTTCTTCATACCAATTTAGAGACAGGGTATGCTTTTGTCAACCTGCCCTGTGGTGCCAATCCATCCTTTGATAAACCCGAGAGTGTGAGTAAAGAGCAGGAGATACCGTGTTCACTGCCACCTCTACATCATTCAATACCTCCACACAGGGAAAGTGAGAGTCCGTTTTAGCCTCGAGCCGGCAAATCAGCAGCAGAGGAAGAAGCGTGTGCAGCTTGTTGTTGTGACTGAATTTATATGAGCTGCAAATATCTGTCAGCTGAAAATGGAATTGCTGGCCTTTAACCTGACAAATGTTTTTGTCTGTTCATCTTGGCAGCAATGTGATTTAGATACAAGATACAGTGATAAGGTGCTGCGCGGGGATAGCCAGCATGCTGATTTGTCATTGCATCTCTTAGTGTAGCAGAGTCCTGTCTGTTGTGGAATTGAACACGAATCATGTCGGAATGGATTGTTCTTCTAAATCAAGCATTTGCATGAGAATGTCCTGTGCCATCTGATTGATATAAAGAATTCAAATGTATTCATTTTATTCATATGCTTATTCCTATTAAGGGTCACTGGGGACTGGAGGCTATTCCAGCATGCATTGATTTCGAAGGGATGGGCCGTTCGTCACTGTTTACACACTGGAGGAAAACCTCATTCAAACTCTGACCTCTATGCGTTGAAGAAAACCCCTCTGAGTGAACAGATGCCAGCTCCATACAGAGAGGATCCGGTCTGGGATTTAAACCCAGGTCGTTCTCGCTGTGGGGCGACGCTGCAAACCACTGAGTCCCGCTACAATTAGAATTTTGAAAACAATTCTCTGGGTGACGTGACGTGGGTGTGTGTAACAGATGTTGTACTAGATGCCAGCTGTGTGGTGAATATTAAATCTAACTCAACAGTAGATCGGTGAAGTGTGTCGGCAATATGGGAGCAGCTGTGATGGGCAGAGGAATAGCTGCAGGTGTGGAGGGAGGCAGATATCAAATAAAAATTTAAAATTCATGATCAGAGGTGACAGTGATGACAAACATGTGAGAGACTGCTTTACCAAACAGAAAACTACAGTGTAAAGCAGAGTGTTGAGGGTCAGCTGGCACCATACACTGTATGCACACTAGAAAAGAGATGGGGAAAAGATAACAGAAGAATGCAACACATGACAATGCTCTCCTTAGTTACTTAAGGCCATAAGGCAGCTTTCTGGGCTGAACTTGGGCTGCAACTTATCATTTGCATCATCATCATCATCATCAGTCGTAGAAAAAAGTAACACATTCCCACCGCAATTTCCCAGGGCCCATGGTAACGTCCTCAAATTGCTTGTTTAGTCTGTCTAACTTTAGCATTTAGCTCACAGTGACAATGCGAACATGCTGATGTTTAGCAGTTCATGTCATAAACCAAAGTACTGGACTTGCTAATGGAAAGTTAAGGGATCACCAATGTTATAAGAATTCCAACAGACATTGCAATCCTTAGAGCCATACTGCTAGCATGGCTAAAACTTACACAACCCATTAATCAATTAGTAAAAAAGTTGATAAGCGATTTTTTTCTTGATCGACTGATGTTTAACTGACTTTTAGCTTTAGACGAAACCCACCTGAAAAAGAACATTTTGTCACTCAGCTCACTGTGCGGGAAAACCGCAGTTTGTGACAAAAACAGGACCTCAGCGAAGTGCTGTTACTCTTGTGCAGGGGAATTTTTTATTTATTTTGGGGGGGGGGTAACATTGGTGTCATGGAAACAGCAGCCCATAAGGCTTCATGGGAGGAGAACAGAGGGATGCTGTAACCAGGGGCAACTGAGTGGTAACTAAGGTTACTGTATCCTTGATCTGAGCAGAGGTAAATTGCTTGTTGAGTGCTTTATTACAGAAAGCTAGAAGAGGGCAAGAAACCTAATGTTTATCTTTATGTGCATCTCTTAAGATGAATTATCACTAGGCTCTTTCATTAGTTAGCTGGTGATTTTGAATCTAAATGCATGCGTATTGAAAGCTTTGGAGTCTTAGTGATGCACATACAGTGTCTCACACAACAGTGCAGATAATACAAAGCGAAGTTGGGAAACCACAAATAAATGCAGACACTGAGCCTACCCCATCCTGGTTGATTTCCCTGAGAGACCTTTAGGCAGAGTTATTATGCACACGACACTCACACATTCAGACACATCCGGCGAGGCCACGGTGTTAATTATGTGGCACGTAAATGTCATGTCTTAAGTGCCCCTGGTGCTTTAAAGCTCATAACAGAAGACCCCCACTCTTCCAATAATACACACAGATGGTGTGCACAGATACTAATCAGAGCACACACATTCTTTCCTGAGTGGCAGCTCCCAACCATTGCTCATTAAGAGAGAAAAAGTCAGGAATTAGCAGCCGCTGCTAGATTCTCTCTCAGTATGAAGCTCATGGAAGAACAAACACTGAGCGGCTTTGCTCCTGATCATCAGCACTGCCAATCATCCACTGTCGCTGTGTTCACCATGGTAACCCCAATGCTTTTTGATGCTGAGGCGCCTCACTTTTCAAGTGCTATGGCAGGTACTTCATTTGCTACGATTGGTGTAATCCAGCTACAAGCACATTTCACAGCAAGATAATGGATTCTGTTTCCAAAGTCTGCATTGTCAGATGTCACATGCTTAATTACTTTCTCTCTCAAAATCCACACCATTGAACTGGGCTGAGACTGTAACTTTAAAGAGGATGAAACACATGATGCAGGAAGATTTCATTCTCTCCAGTTCTGCCTGGCCACAGACTCTGTAGTTGTCCTTGCAAGCACTGAACAAATGTGCAACAAGTAAATGAATAGTAGCATTCTTGTGAATCAACGCCACAATTTGCAAATCAAGTGGATACGTGGTTGGATCTGACAGAATACATTATCTGCCATAATCAGAATAAAAGCTTTTTTTGTGTGATCTTAGAAGAATATGAAACAGCCAAGCACAGCATGGATAAAGGGGTTTTGGGTTATTTTATGGGTGTGGCTTCAATACTGTGATGACAGTATACGAGAACACATGCGCGCTGCGCACACTGAGCTGTTTACCTGCTCCAAGTAGGCGACTGCAGACTGCACGAAACACATTCACAGTCATTCTTGGTACCTAGATTGCAGATCACCGCTGGATTGGTAATGGCACACCCTCTACTGCGCCTCGCCACCCACTGTGGCCATTTTGCCGGTGCAGGGCTGCACTTGAACTTGCTAGGAGCAGTTAGCGTTTTTCAACCTGATTGAACAACCGACTTATTTGACTGAAAACAACCTGTAAAACTGCATCAGTTTCATTCACCCTTCTCGACATTTTTGGGGCAATTTTTCTGTTGCTGTTTTTTCACAGCACCGTCAATGAACACGAAACCAGACCTATAGAGAGATGTGGGCAACGACCCTGAGGTCTGGAACCAGGCTACTGCTAACTAGCTGCACTGTGAGTGTGTAGGGCAGAGGAAAGTCAAGTTCTTGCTCCAAAACAGCACAGAAAGTAAGTTCTGAAACTACTTTTATTACATTTTACTATCAGTAAAATGAGTACAAACAACCAAACTCGTAAAAATGGTTGACAAATTGAAAAGCATTTCTAAAACACCCAGAGGTGTCCTGATATAGAAAAGAACAAGGTTGATTAACACTCTTCACCTCTGCCTTTATTTTTATATGGCCTACAGTATATCACACCTTGTCATGTGTTATTTACTTTTCATTCATTTTGTGCTACAAGACATTAAAAACCTTCTTATTTCACCCTTAAACTTTAGCCCTAGCTTCTACAGAGCAGGTAAAGCACAGGTGTAACTAATCCCATGAATGATAGGTCTTTTGCACAATACCAGCGCCTTGGAACTGGCTCACCCAAATGTAAGCAGTCGTTTGTTATTAATTACTTATTAATTGTGACTCTATACATGCTGCCAGCTGATCGTCTTCTCCGTCTTTTCAATTATCTAATAAAAACTTTGTAATACACTTTACTCCATACCTCCCATTCTTAATTTTCTCCTGCATACACATACACACACCCACATACACACCACAGCACACACAATCACTGGGTGTAATCTGTTCAGGACACAATACAGCTCTGATCACTGTTTGTTTGCTCAGATTCCCAAGAGGATTTGTGTGTGTGTGTCTGTGTGTGTGTGTGTGTGAGTGAGTGAGTGAGTGAGTGAGTGAGTGAGTGAGTGAGTGAGAGAGAGAGAGAGAGAGAGAAAGAGAGAGAGTGGTTGAAAGGTCACATCATTGAATCAATGATTGCCTCTCATACCTTTGGCACTTAAGTAGAGAATCTGCTTGGGCTGATTTAAAGGCTTTGCTTTATTCCTGATGACTTGTTCAGACTCATAATTTCCTTGGCCTTTGGTTTCAATCTTTTCCTTTCTCATAACATCAATCAAGTCAAGTCAGAGGACTGCTTAAGACCTGTGTGCAGCTTCAGTAAAGGCGATTGTGAAGGTTTCTAACAACCGGTGAAAAAGGCCAATCTGATGACACAAACATCGTATTTCCCACTATTTTGTATAGTCAATGATAGATGAGTGATTTTTAGAACCATATGGTTTAAGTGCTTTTTGGTTAGTAAGTCTTTGATTTAGTTTAGAGGCTTGTTTACTCCACAAAGAAGAAAGTTCAATAGGACACTGGATATTTTTATGCCTCGGTGTACATCTGGGGGTTTGTCACTCCTATTATAACCTTTGTCGTACCTCTATTTGGGAGATAACCATGCTCCAAGGTTCGGAACTATCGCTGGGGGATGTTAACAGGAAGAATAATGTTACCATGGATTCAGTGAGCTACGTTGTGGGCTTCTACCTGAGCACCCTTTTTACATTTTGGCAAATTGGCACCACTAAAAATATGCCAAATTAACTATTAGCAGTTCCTGTTTGCAACGTACCCATGGATGTATAGACAACAATCACTGGATTAGTTTGATACTGAAGAAAATCGAAAAACATGATGATTCTTAGGCAAGTTCTGGAGTTATAAGGAGCATCTTTTTTTCTAAGATTTCTACGTAGATTTATGGACGTTTAGACATTGGAGATACGATATCCTCAGGAAGTATTAATCACACTGAATCTAAAAATATGTACATTGTGTCTGTGTGTGACTGAGTTATGCAAGAGTACATAGTTTGACGCAAATTGCAGCAACTGGGCAGTTTTAAATTACCTTAATCACTTCCATCACCCTCCACTTCAACTCTGCCATATTTGACCTCACCATATTTGAGATAGCATTTCATAATCCTTAATGTCTGTCCATCCTTTTCTCTGTTACATACCTCTGTTGCATACTGAGCGCTCTATCTGCTTTAAAGAGGAGATCAGGAGCTGAAGGAAGGATGGAGAGAGGAAAGCGAGGGTAGAACAGACACGATTACACAGGCATGGAGAGGAACTGGAGGATACACTAACTGAGAGAATAGTAGAAGGACAGTGAGAGACAAACCTTAACAGGTAGAGAGAGGGGGTAGAGGAGAAAGAGAAACAGAAGGGGAAGGATAGGTGGGTGAGGGTGCCAAATGCCCACTCATCCCACAGGCGGCTCAGCTTCGTTTCAGCAGTGCTGCCAAATGTGGCTCGGGAGTCAACGGGGCTAGAAGCCTTGGTGCAGCTCGCACTGCGGAGAGGGAGGTAGAGAAATGAGGTGGATGGAAGAGAGAGAAAAGAAGGGCAGGACAGAGAAGGCAGTTGATTGTAAGGATTTTGTTTGACTAATAAAGAATGAAAGAAGGAAGAAAGAGCAAATGAAAACTGCCAATAGTTCTTAACAATAAAATAAATTATATATATTATCATATATTTTGAATCTTTTGAAATCAAAAACTGAGGCTCCATGAGATAAAAGACATCTATTATAGTATTCTACTCTTACTGTACAGTGTATCGACTGATTTCAAAATGTTGTGCCCAAATCCAACCATCCTCCCCTCTTCTGTCCTCAAAAAAGGCACGTTTATAAAAATTACAATGCTGTATCGAAAGGCTTCCATTTCAGCTCTGTGCTCTTGCACTTTTTATACTGTACAAAAATTCCAAAGGAATGAGCCGAAAAGAGGTGGGGATTGATCCCGACTCAGCAGAGGGCAGAAAGCGTCAGGTGAGGCAAACGTCTTCAAAGGGCGTCTTAACTCTCAGCCTTTGATCCAGACGACCAAGACGGTGAACAAAGAGACTTCAATCCCCTCTGGTCTCCTCCCTCCCTCGCTCTTTCTTCCATAGGCCACCAAAGGAACCAGCACACAATCCTTTTTACTTTTCATTCCGCTGTTTCCTTCACAGCACATCACTCCTGCACCACAACGTTAACTCATTCACTGAAAACTACAGGAGCCATGTTGTATCATGCAAAACTGGGTGCCTAGTCAAGTAATTTTATATTTATTTTGAATATCTAATTGTAGTCCAAGTGTACACATAGATACTATTTAGTTATCATACTAAAGAAAAATCAAATACATAAATGTCACTCTCTTTGATCTCTGAAAATTCAAAGGAATGGTTTGACATTTGGGGAAATACTACACTTAATCGCTTTCTTGCCAAGAGTTAGATGACAACATCGATAGCACTCTCATGTCTGTACGCTAAATATGAAGCTTCAGCCACGAGGCAGTAAGCTTAGCTTAGCTTAAAGACAGGAAGCAGGGGGAAACAGCTAGCCTGGCTCTGTCCAAACGTTAAAACAAATCTGCCTACAAACATCTCTAAAGCTCACCAAGCGCTGCTGGGATAACCTGCACATTTACGGAAAAGGGACGAGAATGGTATTGATCTTCTACCTCTCGGCAAGAAAGTGAATAAGCGTATTTCCCAACATGTCAGACTATTCCTTTAATTCCTCATCTTGCATTCATGACCAGGATATTTTCTCTGTGCTAACATCTGATGTATAAAAGACATGAAGGTAGCCTTTCCTGAATCCGAAGTGGTAACGTTCTTAAGGTAAGCAGTGAGGTCAAATATCTTGGTCACATTTTACACGTGATTTAATGGATGACAGAGATACATCTCAACAGTATGAGATGATATCCTCAGATATCCACTTTTATGTAAATTTTACATGTGCTAAACTGATCCAGGGTCTGGCTGTTAAGGGATTACTGTAGCCCCTCTATAGTAAAAGAGCAGTAAAATGACACTATGAGGATGTTATTGTGTGTGCCAACATTTGATACAGCTAGTCGTCAGCAGAAATGTCCTCACATCTCAGGCTGTAGGAAATATATGTGTATATGTAAATGTAGATGTATATGTATGTAGATTGGATAGAAGCAGATTAGACATACAGAGAACAACAACAAAACCTGCATGCTATATTATGTTTATTTGTGTATTTTGAGAATGTCATACTTGATAATGAGTTTTGGATAGTGGTTGTGTTTTGTATTTGTAATTATATATTTCATATATCCATCTTGTATCATTTTCTTGTAATGTCTACGGGTTTGGAAATAGTAAAATTAATTTAATAATTTTACCGCCTATATAAAAGTAAGAAAGTAAAATGTTTACGTCAATAAAGAATTTAGTTTTTAAAAGCACATATTCCTGAGAGAACAGAGAGCCTTTTTCTTTCACTGTTGAAGTCCAACGCTGTAAGCAGTGGACTGGATGTGAGTTCAGTGTTCCAGCAACATCCAGAATTTTAATTAAGTCATTTTACTTTGACACACATTGAGATACTGAGCAAGTGCGGACGAAGACAACTTTCTCTCGCCTCTGACTTTCTCTGCAGTCACTCATTTTAAACGCAAATATGGCCAATCACACATTAAGGCGTATTCGTTTATTTTGTCAGACGGGTTCACGAGCATAAAATAGTGATTTGATTGATGTCTCAGTGCAGCGGTGAAGGAATACTGTTTGCCTTGCTTAACAAGTAAAAACACAAAAATAATAAGGGATTTAGCCTTTTCCCTGTTGTTCAGGCACTGCACTGTGAACAGAACTTCAGATCTTCAACGTGTGTCACTTTCACACATGGAAACACCACTTTTAGCTGGTTTAGTGTGGGCATAGTCTCACTCCCAGGTTTTAGGACTCAAAACTGGATCAATGTGAAGTAAGAGGCAGGATTATACACTAAGTGGGCAGCTGACAGCAACAACAACATACTTGGTGTCTGCAATTTACACCTTTCACTTGTTAGTTTAAGGAAAACAATGTATTGGGTTTTCCAAGTAAAAAACTGAATAGAGAGAGCACACCGTGACTTTCTTGTTGTGTCCTACAGCAAAAACACTTTCCTCTGTGTTTTTCCTTCCTTTCTGTCACTCCGACAGAACTCCCCCTCTCTATTCTCTCGTCTCTTCTCTGTCTCCCTTGGCGTGCGGCACTCTGGGGCTTGTTAGCAGCAGCGTCAGTGATTAAAGACTGCAAGTAATTAGATACACATGACACCATTCTGACTGATGAGCAGCGTCTACCGGCAGACGAGCCGAATGTTTTGCTGTTCACAGTCAAAATCCTTCCCACTTATGATTCCATGAGTGCTGCGTATGATATTTCAGTTTCTGCTGTCTTTAAGACAGATACTTTAAATATGCAGGTATGTATGGTATTAAAACAAGCATGTAACTATAGTTATAGTGTTGTGTAGCTACAGCTGGTAGTGCTGGATAGCCTTATTCAGGTTTTTCTTCCTCAGTCAAACATATGGGATTTATTTATTAGTAAAGAGCTGCTCTATTACTGCTGCAATCCTTTCCATAGCTTGGTTTGCATACTGAACTTTCACATCTACTGTACCAGGGTTAGTTTGACTCATGTTTCCATCCTGGTCTCAGTCCGTATGTTCTGCATGGTTTCACTCTGATGATCGATCTGCATATTTCCTGGGTTACTAGTTTAACATGTGAGGGTCATGAGTGGCAGATGAACTGGTTTACACTAACTGAACACAAACTGAGGAACCACCTCGTTGATATGACGCCCAGCTGTCTGAAAACCTACGCCCAGCCTGGCATGGCTGTTTATCTGATGGAGTAAATGGTTGGCTTACTGGGAGACACTCTGCTGACAAGTCAACCAAAGTTGCTACAAAGTTATATCAAAATTAAATCAATGTCAAAAGTGCTGAAATGTCAACCTTAAAAACTTCTACCACAGGTTTGGGAAACAGATAGCTAACAGAGATGTAATCCAGCCTCTTTTTAAGACCTGTGCACCAGTGAATCAGCTGGCTCCTGTTGAATAAACCATGAACTAAATGCTCCAATACGGGAGCTTTCTGCTTTCTGTCTGCTCTGCCTCATCTCTCACTCCCGTCTCCCCCTTATGTCTGCCACTTATCAGTTTATCTTTCTCAACTGATTTATGTCTTGATTTTATCTCTGTCTCATCTTTTTTGTTGATAGTGATACAGCAAGCTCTCTTCATCCAAATGTGTCTTCATCGTCCTCACCTCCTATATTTATATTCCTGCTCCTTTGACACACACTCTCACTCTGTGGCACTCTTCGGCTCTTAGTTTTCAGTTTCTTAACAGCGTCTTTTATTTCTCTTTTTTTAAACTTCTCTCCTCGTCCTTCCTACTATTTTAATCTGTTTGATCATTACTATCATTAATTTCCCTTCAGTCTCGCCCACATTTGCCTCTTTGCTTCTGTCTATCTCATTCATCCTCCTGTAAGGCTTTGCAGTTGTGTCACAAATCTGTGACGAGTACGGCTGACCTCATCAAGAAGAAAATAATATTTGTGCAAATACTGGCATTATGCATATATGACAACTAGGAAGAAAAAAAGATGAGTACCGGAGTGAGGAGTTGGCATTCATGAGTAAAACTCAACACTGAGGAATGAAACTTGGGACAATCCCTGCCCAGTCACACCAGAAACTGGCACAGTGAAAATCATCCGTATGTCTAAGTAAAATAGGCATTAATAGAAGCTTGGTGACATAGGGACTTGCAGGTTAGTGAAACTACTGTAGCTGGAGAGCTAACATCTAACATGCTAGCAATCCAGGAACAAGCTAGTGCGAGCCAGTCACAACAGCTCTTTGAGCTTCTTTATTTTCTCTGAATTGTGCAGTTTACTCCCCCCGTGGCATGTTCTCAGGATTGTCCTTATTTAATTCAATAAAAAGTTACTGAAAAGGAGAAAAAAAAGCTCTGAGAGCTACCTAGCTTGCTAGCTAATCATCAGTTAGCTCGGTCGCTTAGGGGACAATAAATTCACACAGTAAATTCAAAAGATATTTGTGCAATCGACTCATGTCACATAACAGGGTCAGAAGATTTTTATGGAACAACAGCTAATTTTCGACTCTCTGTTTCCTTTTTCGATGGTGCGAATTAGCATTTTAAAGTTCACCAAAGTTTAACTGAAGTATCGCGGATAGAGGATCCAGATACTAGAATAAACCAACTCTTGTAAATTATTGAAAATTAGACAAATTAATTGGAATAAAAAATATAAACTAGTTAAATATTATAAAGAGTGCGTTCTAGACCTGCTCTATAGGAAAAGTGCACTCAGATAACTTTGTAATAGTAACTTTAAAATTGTTCAGATTTCCCCAGGAAAACAATGGAGATTAGTGATTAGTCGGTACATTGGTACACACATTCCCAGTTCTGCGCTCTCCGACTCACTCAACAGTTGCAGCCACAGAGAGCGAGGATGAGAGCGCAGTCACTGAGAAATGCTGATGACTATTCAAGGGAGAATATGTCTGCTCAAAATGTTGCTAGCGAGAAAGCACACTTTTCTTCAGAAAAGCTGTCTTATTGAATTATGTGGCAGTGGGGGGAGACTGTTCAAAAAGCTGTGATGTACCACTAAGGAATTTCAGCTTTCATGGAGGTAAAAGTGTCAGTGTTAGGTGCCATAATACATGGCAGAAAAGAGAAGAAAACAGATTGACAGGTGATCTTACAGGTGGAAGTGGAGTGCACAGCTAAGAACACTTAGGCACCAAATATCCAGACAAAATTCAAACGAAATGAGGAAGTCACTTTCATTAATATAACAGTGATGAGCTCTGTTTGGCCACACTGAACAGAAGCAGCTGCATCCTCCTATTTGCTTTCAGCGGTAAGGTTGTAATTCTGTCTAGTCTTGACAACATGGATAAACAAGCCTCCCTAAACTCCGTCTGCTTTCTGTCTTTATGTCAAACACTGTGACGATAATTAGCAGATGGCTGATGAGTCACAAGGCAAAAAGCAAGAAAAAATAAACCCCGCTAACTGCTGATGAGAACACAGATACAGCGTTCCTCCATGTGTCCCTGGTCGTGTCAGTGTCTCTCCACCAAGTTGTCAAAGTCCAACGTGTCATGAAAATGTTTTTCCCTTAATTAGATCACATGTAAAAGTCACAGTGGTTCAGAGGCAAAGGCTCAGTTAAAGGCCCCACACAACCATGGTGGCTGTGGCTTAGTGGTAGAACGGGTCATCCACCAATCGGAAGGCCAGCGGTTCGCTCCTGGCTTCCCCCAGCCCACATGTCGAAGTGTCCTTGGGCAAGACACTGAATCCCAAATTGCTCCCGAGGGCTGTGCCTTCGGTGTGTGAATGCTTAGTTACTTTGATGAGCAGTTCTGCCATCGCTGTATGAATGGGGTGAATGAGATATGTAGTTGAAGCGCTTTGAGTAGTCAGAAAGAAAGAAAGGCGCTATATAAGTACAGTCTATTTACCATTTAGACCTCTCCAAAATAACCCCCTCATTCACTACTCACTATATTCAATCGTTTGCTCAATAGTGAGCAGTAAATTGAGATTTTGGACACTTGTGGATCCTTGTCATTTTGCATCATCACTGACGGTGAACTGTCACTTCTGTCCTATGCCATGGGGCTGGGACTGTTAGCAGAAAGTAGTGCACATGTCACGGACACTACTTTTTTCATTCCATTGTGAATTTTTAAGGGCTCTATATAGAGCCCACTAAGAGACCAGACACTCAAATAAAATGGTGGACAGTAAATACAGTGCACTTTGTAGTAAATGTGCCTTTTTTACAGCAGACATTTTGACTTGTCATAGTGGGAAAAACACAGGTGTTACTAATAACATTAACAATGACTCATTCTACTCAAATGTGCCAGTAAATAAATAAATATATTAAATAGAACAGAGCCATCGTTAATGTAATTAGTAACACATGTACTTTTCCTACAGTGATAATTCAAAATGTCTGCTGTGAAAAAGGTCTAAACTTGCAGTGTCCACTGGGTGATGGACTGATACGAATCCTCAGATAAATACTTGGTGGTGATGAATCTCTATAAAAATTGTGTGTGCAATTATAAAAAAAGCAATTAAAAGGGAGGTCTAGCCATACGCTAATGTGTTTGAACACATTATATTCATGTTACAACTGAATGGTGCAAAAGTTTAATGGAATTTTGCAGCTAAGGATTCAGGATTGAATGCGGTTTGAGTTGATTTTTAGAAGTACAAATGTAGCTTGATTTCATTCAGTCAGCAGTTACAGAAAATGTGCAATTAAAACAGTAACCCCAAGTCATTATTTCATAACATTTCCATTGTACTTACAAAGATGAAGTTTCAAATAGCCGCAGCTTGATGGACTGTGGCACATTAGAGGTGCTACTGCAAGTGCAAACAGTAAACTAAGTGCTGTCAAATGATGCAACTATTTCAGAGAATTATTGGCTGCTGAAACACTCCACCAGCTGCATAACAATGGCCTTGAGTCAGCCGTGATAATCACAAACAACACACGCAGAATGCACACTTTCGCATGCACACAAGCTCAGGCGTACTAATACACTTATTTTACACACTATCACTGGCACACAAAAAAATGCTCACCGATGCATGCAACTTGTATTTGAAGCAGTCGTGGATGCATAATGCACACACACTAATGCACACACACACACTCCCTGTCTCTGGTTTGCTGTTTCAGCAGCTTGGGGGCAGGAAGGCCGGCCCTGAAATCGGTGCTATGAATGCAAAGACAGAACTCGGCCAATTAAACCTCAATTACTGCCCTGTTGTCA